>NC_065579.1:126935247-127235247 GCF_024542745.1 Macaca thibetana thibetana
CATGTTACTGCATATTTCAGTATTTCATTCTCTTTCATTACTCAGTAGGACTCCATACGTGAACACACCACAGTTTCTGTGTTGTTTCTGTTTGGGGGATGTTATTAATAAAGCTGCTATGGATATTTCTGAAAGTGTTTTTGGGTGAACATGCATACTTATTTCTCTTACATTAAGTGCACAAGCATGGAATTGCTTTTACTCAGCATATATTAAGTTGTTTTGTTGTTGTTGTTAGTTTGGGTTTTTCTTTTTGAGACAGAGTTTCTGTCTGTCACCCAGGTTGGAGTACCTGGACATGATCTCAGCTCACGGCAACCTCTGCCTCCTGGGTTCAAGAGATTCTTGTGCCTCAGCCTCCCAAGTAGCTGGGATTACAGGCACACACCACCTTGCCCAGCTATTTTTTTTTTTTTTTTTTTTTTTTGTATTTTTAGTAGAGATGGGGTTTCGCCATGTTAGCCAGGCTGATCTCAAACTCCCTATCTCAAGTGATTCACCTACCTTGGCCTCTAAAAATGGGATTACAGGTGTGAGCCACTGCACCTAGCCCAGCATATATTAAGTTATATTAGCTACTGTCAAACAGTTTTTCCAAGTGGTTGTACCAATTTATACTGCTGCTAAAATGTGTGAGAGTGGGGACTCCTTTTTAAGCCTAGCCCCATAGTTAACCAGGATTCCATTACTCTTTACTAAGTTGCTCTCCTTTGGAAAGGGAAAGAGAGATTTTCTCCTAATTTCTTATCTAAGAAATGATGGCATTACACATCATCTGAAATCAATAGATTGTCAGTACCTGGTTGTTTGCCTTCAGATATCAGGTACAGAGCCCTTTTATGACACACCAGAAAAGACAGTTGGTCCCAATGAGCTGCAACAATTGCAACTATATATTAATAGCTTCTGTTCATGTTAGAAAAAAGCTCCCAAAGATGTAATCAACCTTTACAAACATATGGGGCAAATTTCAGGGCCGTGCATGGGGAATTCGTGGCACAACTCACATTAGTGATAACCTGAAATAATAGGAGCTCTGTAAAATTACACCCCTGAGGTCTTCTCCACATCGGAGGCCATATATTAACACTCACACCTCCCTCCTGGGACCCTTTGGTTGACTGGAAAAAGGCGAGACGTGGGTCTCAGAAGTACGGTCAGGGGCACAAAGCCCACACTAATCGCTCGCTGACCCTTGACCAGCCATTTAGCCTTTCTACAACTCAATGTCCCTTCCGATAAAACGGGCGGCCTGACTTCCAGACTTCCCTCTTTCCCCTCCCCCTGCCCAGCCTGCACGTTCTGTTTCTCCATTCATTTTTTTAAGGCTTTTTATTTTGAAGTAACTTATAGAATTGAAGAATAGAAGGAACTCCTTTCTACCCCTTGCCCAGCTTCACCAATTAACATTTTGCCATATTTGTTGTATCACTCTGCTGTCTAAATAAATATCGTCTTCCCCTAAAACATTTGAGAGTTCATTGTAGACATCACACCCACTTACCCCTAGTATTTCAGCATGCATTTCCTTAGAAAAGGACATCATTTTATATGAGAAAATAGAACTGTATTTAATATCAATGTTTATTTTTCTACTATGTATAATTTACATTCAGCTAAATATTCAAGTCCTACTTGTGTAATTACCACCCAGATGAAAGTATCAATACCCAGCACCCCAGATGGCTCTCCCCTACTCCCTCCCCCTCAAAATCAACACCCCCCAAAATGCACTATTCTGACCTGTTATCTAATACATAGTTCATATGTAAATGCCTCCAACTGTCTCGATAATGTCATTTGTACCACTACCACTTCTCATTACCCAGGGGCCAGTCTAGGACCAGGCATTACATTTAGTGTACATGCATGTATTTTCTCTTTTAATCTAATGCTGTTTTTTAGCCTTTCTTTCTCTTTCATGATATTGGCATTTTGAAGAGTGCAGACCACTGGTTCTATAGAATGCCCTTGAACTTGTCACTCTATAGACTCTTAGCACCCTCAGCTTTGCAAATCCTCAGAAATGAAATCTTTTCTCCCCATCACGCTTTTGTTTGCACAAAACCCTCCACCTGGAATCCCCTTTCCTTTCTCTTTCACTGGGCAATTCCTACTCAACTTTCTCTGATACCCTTTTTTATGGCCCCCTAGGACTAAGATGAAAGTCCCTCCTGTAGGCTTTTACCACCCAAGCTTGGCCCATCTGAGCATCTGTCAAACTCTACTGTGCACAGTGGCTCCCACCTGAAATCACAGCAACTTGGGAAGCTGAGGCAGGAGGACTCCTTGAGCTCAGGAGTTTGAGACCAGCCTGGGCAACATAGCAAGACCTTGTCTCTAAAAAATAAAACATAAGTGTACTCTGCTGTCGTTGACCACTGTCCCACCCAAGGCTCTCACTTCTGCCCAGTTCTGGCTCCCCCTAACAAGTTCAGCTCTGAAAACCCGACTTCTTCTGCTACGTGTCCAGCATCCCTCTTTGAGTCATGGGTAACCTGGGGCATTGTAGAGTGCACTTGGCCTGTCAGGGGTGGCATGGCCTGTGTCACCAGCTAGTACTGGGAAAGCCCTCTGTAGATGGGGCCACCCTGCAGATGCCTGCAGACCACATGGAATACCTGTGATCCTAACAACTGCAGCAATAACAGCAATTTTAATAGCGAACTCATAGCACTTACTTGGTGCCATGTCTAAATTATTTACATATATTAAGTCACTATTGCTATGAGGTAGACATTTCAATAGTGTGCACCTGGAATAATCTGAAGGCTCCTTCACGTACAAGTCTGATGATTGATACTGGCTGTTGCCTGAGGGCCTAGTAACGGTTATCAGCGGGAATGCCTGGATGTACCTCCCCATGTGGCCTCAGCTTCCTTAAAATATGGTGGCTGGGTTCCAAGCATGAGTGTCCCCAGGTAGAGACAGAGAGCCAGAAAGACCCTAGATCATTTATGACTTAGCTTTGGAAGTCACATAGAATCCCCTCTGCCATAGTCCTTTGGTCAGAGGAGTCACGAGCCCCGACTCATATTCAAGGAGAGAGGACACAGACATCCTCCTCTGGTGGGAGGAGTGGCAGCCACCTTGTGAGAAGAGTCCATGGGATGAGCTGTGGCATCTTTGGAAGATGCAGTTGGCCGCTGCTTGTTAATGGGGAGGCAGGGATTTGAACCTGCACGGCCAGGCCCCAGAGTCCATACTCTTAACCAGCCTGCTGCACCTGCTCCAGAGCAGGTGAGGCCAGCAGCTGGGAACACTGAGCCTGGGACTAGAGCCCTTGCAGGACCCCTTCACTTGTCCACCCATTACCGTTTGAACCCCTTTCATGGACATCCATCCCAGAGCCTCAGGCCCCACTCCAGCCCCTTCTAGAACCTCTCTGTTATCTTCTTTCCCAATAGGCCTTGGGAGTCATTGAAACCAGTGCCCAATCATCAGCTACCAGAAGCCTAGCTCTGCTCTCCTTCATTCTGGCACTCTTGAGTTGAGATGATGTTTGCTGCCCTTATCAGGGACAGCTTCCTGGAACAGTGCTCAGTTTCCCAGCTAAAATATGCTGAATTTTTTAATGTAACGAAGAAAGAAAACTTAAAATTACGGTTTCCATCTCAAGGCAGCTTGAGTAGCCATATTCTAGACTAGCTCCCTCACTAGGCTCTTCAGGGCTTAGTCCGCCCTGTTGCCATACGACCTGTCAAGCAGTAGGTGTTTTATTTATTTTATGAATGAATTAACAAAAAGAGCAAATATGTTTTGAAAGATTACTCTTTGCCAGGTACTACCTTATACACGGCATAGATACTAACTCATTTAATCCTCACAGACTCTGTGAGGTCAATCTTATTAGTAACCTCATTTTATAGGCAGAGAAATGGAAAGATTAAGTAATTTGTCCAAGATTACAGAGCTAGTAACTGGTAGAATCAACCATACTACCCCTCTTGACAAGGCAGGAAAGGAAGGAAGGAAGGAAGGAAGGAAGGAAGGAAGGAAGGAAGGAAGGAAGGAAGGAAGGAAGGAAGGAAGGGATGGAGGGAGGGAGAGAAAGGGAAGGGAAGGAAAGGGAAGGGAGAAACAGGAAGGAGGGAGGGAGGAAAGGAGGGAAGGATGGAGGAAAGGAGGGAGGGAGGAAAGAGGGAAAGAAGGAAGGAAGGAAGGGAGGGAGGGAGGGAAGGGGGAGAGGGAGAAAGGAAGGGAAGGGAAGGGAAGGGGGAAACAGGAAGGAGGGAGGGAGGGAGGAAAGAAGGGAAGGAGGGAGGAAGGCAGGGAGGGAGGAAGGCAGGGAGGGAGCAAGGAAGGAAGGAAGGAAGGAAGGAAGGAAGGAAGGAAGGAAGGAAGGAAGGACGGACGGAAGGAAGGAAGGAAGGAAGGAAGGAAGGAAGGAAGGAAGGAAGGAAGGAAGGGAGAAAGCTAGCCAAGGCATCCTCCTGTCAAAATGTGAATGTTGTTTCCTGAAAGGTCACTACAAACATTTCCCGCCACAGTGCCCCATATTCCCACCTTTAAGCTCATGTCTTTAGACTAAGGTCACCAGATTACAAATGTCCTTCAGCGAGGACAGCATCAGGCCCTGGGCCAATGCTCATGTATTCCATCTGTAAGTGGGTGCATGCTTTGTCAGGGGTCCGGAACTTTGGACCCTGAAACTGGCAAGTTTTGGGAGGTGGAGGAGAAAGGAAAGTTAAAGAATATATGTCAATGCTTTGCAAAGAAAACTATTTTTCTCTCTTCCAGGAGAAGACATCACCTCAGAGGACAACCTAATAAAAAAAAATTCTTTCCAGGGAGGATTACAAGAAAAAGCAGAGTTTTCAGAGCTGGGTAAAAAGAATCCCCAAAGAAACCCTTCACCTAGATCACAGTATGGCCTGGGGCCTCCTGCTTTCAGGCTAAGGCTGCTAAAGATTTTTTGATAAGAAAAAAACAAAGAAGAGATAGCAGAATTGTAGGAGAGGATTAACTCAGGGGCAAAGTGACAAGGAGGAAAAGGAGGGTTAGGGTTAGGGTTGGCCATTAATAATGGCAGTAGGTTACAGGAGGTTGGTCGTTACTAATGGCCAAGCATTGGCCATTAGTAACAAGGAGGCCTTGGGGAAAGTCTAGTATAGGATGAGAAACTTGGAGGCCGAAAGTTAAGTTGCCAAACCCAGGTGGCACACCCAAACGTAGCCTAAGTGAATCAGGAAAGCCCCAACCTCTGAGTAATCCACACTAGGCAAGAGAGCTCCTGAAAAGCTGTATGCGAGTCCGAAGTTGGTCAAGGCAGCCATGGTGCACAGTCATGCATCGCTTCACGAAAAGACTATGCTCTGAGAAATGCATCATTGGGCAATTTCATCATTGTGCAAGCATCTCAGAGTGCATTTACACAAACCTAGGTGGGAGAGCCTCCTACACACCTAGGCTAGACGGTGTAGCCTGTCGCTCCTAGGCTACCAACCTGTACAGCATGTAATTGTCCTGAACACCGTAGGCAGTTGTAACACAGTGGTAAGTATTTGTGCATCTAAACATAGAAAAGGTATAGTAAAAAACACTGTGTAAGAGATAATAAATGATACACCTGTATAGGGCACTTACCATGAATGGAGCTTGCAGGACTGGAAGGTGCTCTGCGTGAGTCATTGAGTGAGTGGTGAGTGAACGTGGAGGTCTAGGACATTACTGTACCCTACGGTGGACTTTATAGACACTGTACACTTAGGCTACACCAAATTTATTTTAAAATATACTTTTCTTTCTTCAATAATTAACCTTAGCTTACTGTAACTTTTCAACTTCATAAACTTTTTAATTTTTTTATAGCTTTTTGACTTTTTTTTTTTTTTTTTTTTTTTCTTTTTTTGAGACGGAGTCTCGCTGTGTCACCCAGGCTGGAGTGCAGTGGCACGATCTCGGCTCACTGCAAGCTCCGCCTCCCGGGTTTACGCCATTCTCCTGCCTCAGCCTCCGAGTAGCTGGGACTACAGGCGCCCGCCACCACGCCCGGCTAGTTTTTTGTATTTTTAGTAGAGACGGGGTTTCACCATGTTAGCCAGGATGGTCTCGATCTCCTGACTTCGTGATCCACCCGCCTCGGCCTCCCAAAGTACTGGGATTACAGGCTTGAGCCACCGCGCCCGGCCTGCTTTTTGACTATTTTATAATAACACTTCAAACACAAACACAGACCGGGCATGGTGGCTCACGCCTGTAATCCCAGCACGCTGGGAGGCTGAGGCGGGTGATCGCTTGAGCCCAGGAGTTCGAGACCAGCCTGGCCAACATGGCAAAACCTCGTCTCTATTTAAAAATACAAAAATTAGCTGGGTGTGTAGGCGCATGCCTGTAGTCCCAGCTACTTGGGAGGCTGAGGCACGAGGATCACTTGAACCCAGGAGGTGGAGGCTACAGTGAGCAGAGATTGTGCCACTGCACTCCAGCCTGGGTGACAGAGTGAGATTCTGTCTCAAAAAACAAAACACAAACACATTTTTAAACTGTACAAAAATATTTTCTTTCCTTGTATTCTTATTCTATAAGCTCTTTTCTATTTAAAAATTATTATTATTTTTTAACTCTTTAAACATTTGTTGAGAGGGTGAGGTAGGAGGATCACTTGAGGCCAGGAGTTCAAGATGAGCCTGGGCAACATACTGAGACCCCACTCCCTACAAAAGAAAAAAGAGCCAGGCATGGTGGCTCACACCTATAATCCCAGCACTTTGAGAAGCCAAGGTGAGAGGATCACTTGAGGCCAGGAGGTTGAAACCAGCCTGTATCATATAGTGAGACCTTGGTCTCTACAAAAAACAATTTAAAAATTAGCTGGGCATGGTGACTCCGGTATGTCATTCCAGCTACTGGGAAGACTGAGGTGGGAGGATCACTTGAGGCCGGAAGTCTGAGGCTGCAATGGGCCATGATTGCTTCACTGCCCCTCCACCCTGGGTGATGGAGCAAGACCTTGTCTCAAAAAGACAAACAAACAAACAAAAAACCAAAAACAAACAAAAAACCAAAGACACAAACATACATATTAGCCTAGGCCTGCTCAGGTCAGGACCATCAAGGCATCACTAGGTGACAGAAACTTTTCAGATCTATTATAATCTTAGGAGACCACCATTGTATATGCAGTCTGTCATTGGCTGAAGAGTCGTCTTGTGGAATGTGACTGTACACTCAAAACAGTAGATAGCTGCATGGGTTTGGGTTTCCTCAGGAGCAGCCCTTGAGACCAGGATCTCAGTGCAGGTGGTTTATTTGGGAGGCGAAACAGAAATGAGTAAGAAGTGGAGAAATGAGACAGGCAAGAGCAGGCAGTTAATAAAGAGTGAGTTATCACCCCGCTACCACTGCCAGCAACTGGGGCCTCATCTCACAGGGATTTTTGCAGGGGCAGGGAGCCTGTAAAGACCCCTAAATTCCTAAACATAGGGAATTCTGTAAATATATGATAGGATATGCTCTCAACAGAAAACGATGAAAAGACAAAAATAGATAATTTAATAAAAATTACTTATAAGCAATTTTTCACTGTAAACAAAACTTACTTATCTGTTCTTCCTCAGATTTCTCCACGGTGAGCACCCACAGATGACTTGTTTAATACAAATGATAGACATTCCAAAAAACAAAACCAAAAAAGTACAACTCTCAAATATTTTAGGAGAATTTGCTAGGTAAAAAAAAAAAATGCTAAGGCAAATCCTGAAAGACAAAGCCTCCCTCCAATAAGGGCCTCATAGTTCCCTAGTTTATCTTTGATATGAAAATGCAGTTTTGAAAGAGGGGTGGAATATTTCCATATAGACAGCTGGCTGAGAGCCAGATGCACCTCTTCCTGATACCAAAGGAAGCCAGGTGTTTGCTGATGCCTGTGGAATCCAGGCACACACACCCCCTGGCCACCTCTTGTCATCCCAAGATGAAGCACTGCTCCTCAGTGCACGCCAGTCTGCATGCAGCATCTGAAAAGTCAGGCTGGGGCCATTTTGCCCTGCCTTTCCCATCAGGCCCATGGCCTTGGCAAGCTGGAGCCTGTTTGCCTAGGCCTAGTGGAGTAGAAGCCTCTGCCGAGAGATCTGGAAGATCCTGTTGGGCAGGACCAACTTGATGGATGACCTGCTCATTGCCAAAGGAAGGTGGGGTGAGGGTGCAGATTCTCCTCCCCGAGACACCAAACGTGCCCCAGGGGAGCTTAGGAAAATACCTGCTCTTCTCTCATACAGGGGCGTAGAGTTTCTTCCTGTCAAACAGCAAATGGCAATCATGGCAGCTTTAAATATTCCCGCACAGACTGGGGTACCTGAAAGCATTTCAGAATCATGATAGGCGAAGCTGGAGGATGCATTTTCCTTTCTTGTGCACCAGATACAAAGACTCTCATCTCCAAGCACAGCAGGAAAGCATGACAAGTGCCTCTTGGCACTTCTCCCGGAAGCATAAGGGGTCCCCTCCTTCATTCCGGCACCAACCTCCTTGCTCCTCACCCCCTAACTCTGCCATGGCCAGCCCAAACTATCTTCTCTCCTCACCCATACGTCATCTTCCCTTCCTCTGAAAAACATTCCATCAAAGTTCACATTGCTCATTGCCTAGGGTTCAGTTTAATATTCATGGGAGAAAATGATCTAATCAACCGATTCAAACTAAGTATTAACAAATAAGAACACCTTAATGTACTCAGCCAAAGGAATGACTCTCAAACAGATGAATTTTACCATTTGGTGGCAGGCCAGTGAGCAGAGGCTTGTTTTGTTAAATGCCTTCCTAAAAAAATCCCAAACCAGAACACCTAGAACTGGAAACTGGCACTGCCCACCGTAATTTCATAGGTAACATAATCTGCTAGAATGTTAAGGGAACTTGAAGACTACATCATAAAATTAGTAAATATGATTTGAGTAATTTTTATGCTGGACAAATTATCTTTTTTTAATCCAGGCAATAGATAGTCTCACCCCATTTTATAGATGCAGAAGCAGTGGCTTAGAGAGGTTAAGTAACCTTCCTATGACCACACTGCAACTGAGGAAGCTGAGGTCTGAACCCTGAAAGCCTGGCTTTAGTCTGCACTCTTCTATGCATTACTGTCCTCCACTTCTTTTTACAGCCTAGAACACGGAGATTGTACGAGGATTGGAGATGCACAGACTGATGAGTGAATGAGCAAGGCCAGAATCTCCCTACTTCTTGGCACTAGTTCTCTTTTATCAGAAAACAGGAAGTACAATTCTATGAGTCACGGAGGTCAGAAGCAGGTAGGGAGAGCCTGACAATTACTTCTAACTAATTGGTATTCAATGTCTTTTAACCATGGCAACCTTTGTTCAAATGAGATCTTACTTGGAAGTCCAATATATTCTGCAGATAAAAGTGAGTTCCTTGGGTTAAAGGTGTAAGAGGACAGCCCAGACTTTAATCTTGAACCTACAGTGGCCCCTGTGGCTTTTCCATGGAAGCCCTAGGCCTTGAGAAGCAGATTTGGAAAATCATTCCTTGTTATGATTGCAAAAATTGCCAGAATGCATTGCAGCTTTTCCCATCAAGAGGTAGAGCCATTTTCTCTACTCCCAGAATTGGGGTGGGCCTCGTGACTTGCTTTGACTGATAGAATGCAGCAAAAGTGACATGGCGCCAGTTCTCAGCTGACGCCTCCAGAGACTTCGTGCTCTTCTGTGCTTGCTCTTGGAACCCTTCCACCACCAAGTGAGCAAGCCCAGGTTGGCCTGCTGGACAGTGACAACCTCAGCCGTCTCAGCCCAGCTCTCATTGTGCGAGAGCAGGATGGCCTGCTGGATGGCGACAGCCCCAGTCATCGCAGCTGAGACCATTGCGAGCCAACCTGGCAGCTGTTCACGCCCATCTGAGACCAGCCCAGCACAGACCCAAAGGACTGCCCAGTTGAGGCTGGCCAAATTGCTGACCTACAAAATTGTGAGCTAAAGGTGAGTAAATGATGTTTTAAGCTCTCAAGTTTTGGAGTCATTTGCTATGCAGCAATAACTAATGGATATAGTTCCCTAATAGAAGAATCTCGAAATGATGCCAAGGTCTTCCCCTTGGGTCTCCAAATGTGGAGGAATGGCGCAGCAAGGAGTCCCTCCCCAGACATCCCCTATCCCCAATCCTAACCCAAGCCCCCCAAATCCACCTCTGCCTTAGGATGTAATGGGCAAAGGACAGACATCCCCAGCTGCCCTTATTGCAAACAGAATGACAATCACAGAGGGGGAGATGAAAGACTCCTTTACACGATCCTACCAGAGCCAAACCTCCATCTAAAGAATTCAGTTCAAAATCCACTTGTGTGGAGAGGGGGTCCAGCTGTTTCCTGCAAGAGCTTCAAGGCTTGTGGCATCCTCAAAGCCCGGAGTTGGGGGAGAAGCAGCAGAAAGAAGGGGAGAGGGCCTTAAAGGTTAAACCTGGCACATTAAAGCTGCTCAGAAAACACCAAAAAAATGTAAATGAACATTTTTAGCTGCAGTGGGAGAAAGGCAGCCCCGAGGCCCGGGGTTGATCTTTCAGAGTATCGGGCACACTGCAAAGCTGTCTCCATTTATTTACTTCTAATTGAAAGCTGGCGTGCTGAGGGTTACTCCACCCAGGCGTGAAGCGTAGCCATCCGTGAAAGATTTCCCAAGACCTCTCCCTCCGCAGAAGCATCCTTCATGTGCTTGAAAGGGAAAATGTCAAGGGGGCACTAAATTAAAACTCAGTTTTGTCTTTGAAAAATAGATTCAATCCTCAGTAGGACTTGGTTGGAGAGATACTAGCATTAGCATAATTTCTCAATGCATTTTATAGGCCAGTCAGAAAAAAAAGGATATTCAGAAAATCTAGCAGGGAAAAAAAAAAAAGGTCTCATGGGGGCCACACATGCTATTTGTCACAGAGAGAGACTCCTGGGACTCATGGTTGACAATGGGTGGTTTTCTCAGTGAAATTTTACCTCTTCAGGGATGGTTTTAACACAATTGGTCAGCTGGTGGTAAATGCCATCCAAGAAAAATAAGTTGGCTGGCTTTCATGACTGTCAGCCATATCCAAGTTCATTAGTTGACTCACTCATTCACTCCCTTCATGGATTCAACAAACAGTTATTGAGTGCCTGTGATGTGCGAGGCACCGTGCTGGCTACTGGGCATAAAACGGTGCCCATGACAGCCCACTCAACGCCTACAGTCTACCGGGAACGAGAGACAAGCCAGCGTGTTAAGAGAGTCCTCCATCGATGTGAGAGTGCCCTCTGGAAAGCCTTCTGTGAGTCAGTTTTGCACGTAAGCCAGGTGGATTAAAACTCTGGCCCATTCAGCGGGTGCCCATCAAGCAGCATTGGAAACATGTGAGCTCGCGTGTGGCTGCCTACTTCACTTCCTGCCTTTTTTCTTAGGCAAACTTTATCATTAGTGAATAAAGACTGGAGTCAGGCAGATGTCCATCCAAACGCAGCGTCCGTCTTATTATTGATGTAGTCTCAGGCAAGACGCCTGACTCTCAGAGCCTCATGTTGCTCATTGGTAAAACAAGGACAACAGCAGGCCTATGGCAGAAACCACCTGCCTCATCTTAATTTCCCTTTTTTTTAAAGGAAAAGAACCTTGGCATTACTAAGCACTACAGTGAGCCTGGCTAAGAGACTATCTTAACCAGCCCACCTCGTGGCTAGGTATGGCCATGAGAGCAATCTCTGGCCCATAAGATGTAAGTGGAGTTGTTGGGTGGGGTTTCTGGGAAAGTGTAATAAAGGGGGATTTGTTGAGCTGGCACTTAAAACAACTTTTTTGGCCTCCCTCTCTTCCTTCATAGTCAGAAATGTAGAGATAATGGCTGGAGCTACAGCAGCCACATTGGACCATGAGGTAACTTTGAAGATGGAACACCTGCACTAAAAAAGAAAAAGAGCCCAAGACTGTGATGACCACAGAGCTACTATTAAGCCCATGGCTACCAAGCTCCCAGCTTTTTGTGTGTGTGAGAAAAATTATCTTTTAAATCATTGTTATTCCTGGTTTCTTTCTAAAAACTAAAGGCAATTCCTAATACAAGTAGTCATACATGTTACTGTGGTCATTGAATGAGATCATTCATGTAGAGTGCTTAGCACACAGCACCTGGCCCACAGTGAGCTCTTAGGGCAGAAGAGTTCACGTTGTTCTTATGCACATGAAATATTTACATCATCTTAGTCAGCTCGGGCTGTTATAACAAAATACCATAGACTGGGTGGCTTAGGCAACAGATATTTATTTCTCACAGTTCTTAAGACTGTGAAGTCCAAGACCAGGGTGCTGGCCCATTTGGTTCCCTGATGAGAGGTCTCTTCCTGGCCTACAGATAGTCACCTTCTCACTGTGTGCTCACATGGTAGAGAGAAAGGGAAAGAACTCTGCTCCCTTTTCCTATTCGTAAAAGGACACTCATTGCATCAGGGGGACCCCACTCTCATGACCTCATCTAAATCTAACCACGGTTGGGCACAATGGCTCATGCCTGTAATCCCCGAACTCTGGGAAGCCAAGGCAGGAAGATTGCTTGAGCCTAGGAGTTTGAGACCAGCCTGGGCAACATGGCAAACCCCATCTCTATCAAAAAATTCAAAATTAGCCAGGTGTGGTGGCACTATGCCTGTGGTCCCAGCTACTTGGGAGGCTGAGACGGGAGGATCACCTGTGCCCAGGGAGGTCAAGGCTGCAGTGAGCTATGATTGCACCACTGCACTCCAGCCACAAAATGAGAGACTGCCTCAAAAAAAACAAATAAATAAATAAAATAAACCTAACCACCTCCCAAAGGCCCCACATCCAAATATCATCATTTTGGAGGTTAGGACTGCAACGTATGAACTTAGGGGAAACACAGACTTTCAGTCTACAACTTCCATGGACCCTACCAAAAGGGTATATCTGAGTTTGCTTAATTTACATTAGCACAAGTGGGAAACCTCCTGGGTTATAGTTGAGTCCTGAGGGTTATGATAAGGGGAGATGAGAATACCGGAGGACTAAGAGTGTAATGTGACGACTGGGCATTGGAGATTGTGCCCATAACCCATTCTTTCCTGAGGCACTTCAATGGGAGGGTCAGTCATTCATCAAAGCCATTCCTAATTCATGAAAGTAAAACCACAACATCTGATTAAGAAAAGAAGACCTCAAACTATGAAATTGATGGTCGAACCACACATCCATCATGCATGTGAGTTTTTGCTTTGTAGATAACATAATAACCACAGTAGGGACTGCATTGAGTATGCTCCAGGTACTGTCCTGGGTCTTGTCAAGGGAGCAAATCAGTCAGCGGCCAGCAGAAGCAGAGGGTGCACTCGAATTGGGAGCTTTGAGAACAGCTCAATAGAGAGACCATTTGCAAAGGTGTGGGTGAGAGGTAGAGAAAACACAGGTGACAGTGGGGCTGACAACCTCTGGGACTGAAGCAACAAAGAGACAGAGCCTTTACCAGGGCCTTTGGAGAGGGCTGCACAGAAGGAGCTAGGGCCTTTGGTGACAAGACATGGCCAGCTCACGCTGACCCTAGCAGAGTCACTGTTCTCCTGCTCCAGCCTCGTGTTTTTCATAGGCTGAAACCTACCAGAACCAGAGGGCAGTGGAGCCCCATGACCACAACCCACCTGAGTCAGATCAGCCTCCCAGACACTGAGCAGGGTCAAAAAAAGTAGAGAGTGACTGGGTCAGGAGAGCATTGGGCTTAATTCACTTAATCCTCAACAACCACCTTATGAATGAGGTACCATTATTACCTCCCTTTTACAAATGGGGAAACTGAGGCCCAGCGAGAACAATGAAACCATTTACATATTTAAAATATATAAATTTGTAAAGAAGTACTACTTAGATCCTCTAAAATGAGATGATGATTTCCCATTACCCAAATTATTGGAAGTAAGCTATTTCTACTGAGTTGTAAATACAAGTCTATATTAGAGTTTAACATACATGACAGCTCATGCTCCCATGAGGTGCATATTCTGATGATTTCAGTTTTACTGTTGAAGAACCAGAGGCTTAATGAGGTTGAACTATGTGACTTCTAGGATCCTTTGAAATCAAAATAGTCTCTAATGCAGTGACTACTTTAACCATTACTTTTGATTTGTAAAAACAGAACTATAAAAAGTCCCCACCACTAACAACAAAAATTTGTGCTGAAATAACAAAACTCTTTCCATTGAAATTTACCACTGCAGTAAATCCTTCCACTGAGTGACACTAAGGTGACTGACATCAGTGAGAATAGCACCAGCAATAGAAAATCAGGGGCAAATATGTTCTGCCCCTCTTAATTGTATTCCTGGCCATCATGCCTAAAACTCCCACTTTCATCCCTCCTCTACATTCTAAGACCGAAGCTTCTAGGAGAAGAAGAAAAGGTTTTCCTGAAGCAATGACATCTCACAGGGTTGGCCATGGTATTAGTTGAGATTTTGCCCGATACAAACTAAAGGAAATCCAACTCAGACTCGCTAAAGCTAAAAGACAATCTGTTAGCTCGTGTCCTAAGATAAGGCTGGCTTCAGGTATCCATTGATTCAGGGCTCAAAGGGTGTCACCAGGAACCAGCTTCCCTCTCTGTGTCTTGACAGTACTCGCTTAATGTTGGCCTCATTCTAAGCCTCATGTAGTTGCCAAGTGGCTGCCAACAGCTCCTTGGACCACATTCCATCCAGCATCATATCCAGCAGAAAAGCAAGCAGGATTGTACTGCTTCAGTAATTCAAATGAAAATCCTAGCATTGAGTCTTTTGGGCCCTGATTGGCAAGGTGTGGATCACACGGCTACTATGGCCAAGGGAATGGAATATCCCAGTGGGGGCAGGGTTTGACCCTCTGCCATACCACAAGGATTGAGACTGGAAAAGGGATGATCCTATAGAAGCCTGAGGGCTGCTGCCAAAAGAATGGAGAAAGGATGCTGGGGAAAAAACAGCCCATGTCTGCCATAGTCATCAATACCTTATCAAAGTCATCAATACCAGAAATATGGACCAGGGAACCTCCACAACCCAGAAACTGGCTACAGGAATCCCAAAGTTCTCCAAGCCACAGAATTTGGGGATATGTCAGTAATCTCCTCTTCCCACTCACCTCCCCCAGCTGTTCCCACCTATCCCAACCTTCTTAACTTGGAGAAGGGGCTACAAAGGTGGAAAATGTGCCTCCCAACACAATCCCCTTCAGTTTTCCACTCTGTTCTTAGAGGATTCCTCCCCTTGTCCCTTGCATCTGAGCTTGAATGTGATGCTTTCCCTGAAGCCATCTCTAATAAAATCCATACCTTCCCAACTTCCCCAAGAGTCCAATGTCCCTGTTTTATGTACTCAACAAAATTTGTACACACATCGTATTGAAAGTATTTATTTACACACCTGTCCCTCATATTCGGCAGTCACACACGCTCACTCCACTCACACCTAACGGGATTAGAAGTTGTTTGAGGGCAGAGGTTTGTTTTCGTTCTTCTCTGAGCCCCTAATGTGCAGCATAACATCAGGGATAGTACTCAGCAATGAATGAATGAATGAATGAAAACTTTCTACAGCTCTATACCATTAAACAAATATCACAGCATGCATTAGCACATTTAGTCAATCAACATTATTTAGTAAACTCCTATTGTACAGACAACAGACACAAACAAATGATTGAAAATAAAATCAGTAAAAGGAAAAGCAATGGTATGTGTATTCTCCTCATTTCAAAATAGCAAAGCCCTGAAATAAAAAAGAACGTGCTTTTTTTTTCTTTTTCTTTTTGAGACAGTCTCACTCTGTTGCCCAGGTTAGAGTGCAGTGGCACAATCTCGGCTCACTGCAACCTCCACCTCCCAGGTTCAAGCTATTCTCCTGCCTCAGCCTTAGTAGCTGGGATTACAGGTACACGTCACCATGCTCGGCTAATTTTTGTATTGTTATTTTTGTATTTGTATTTGTATTTATTTATTTTTCTTTTGGAGACAGAATCTTGCTCTGTCACCCAGGCTGGAGTGCAGTGGCACGATCTCAGCTCACTGCAACCTCCACCTCATGGGTTCAAGTGATTCTTATGCCTCGGCCTCCTGAGTAGCTGGGATTACAGGTGTGCACCACCATGCCTGGCGAATTTTTCTTTGTATTTTTAGTAGAGACGGAGTTTTGCCATGTTGCCCAGGCTGGTCTCGACCTCCTGAGCTCAGGCAATCCGCCCACCTCGGCCTCCCAAAGTGCTAGGATTATAGGCGTGAGCCACCACGCCCGGACTAATTTTTACATTTTTAGTAGAGATGGGGTTTCACCATGTTGGCGAGGCTGGTCTCGAACTCCTGACCTCAAGTGACCTGCCCAGCTCAGCCTCCCAAAGTGCTGGGATTACAGGCGTGAGCCACTGTGCCTGGCTGTACGTGTATTCTTGTGAGGGCGCTATACCCTCAGGAAGGGGAAAGAGGGCCTAAAAGCGCCTGAGAAGCCACTGTGAAGTCTGGGGGAGGAAATGTGCTGGGTTTGACCCCCAGTTGCAATGCTCAGCATGGTCTAGGGGCTATCAATGAGTTGTGAAAGCACAAGCCAGAGATCAGATTTCAAAGACAGAGTCCTGTGCTGGAGTCTTGACTTTGCTCCTTCCTATGGGATCTCAGTCAGGGTATTCAACCTCTCTGGGCCTCCATTTTCTTGTTTGGAAAATGGGGACCATCACCCCACGAGCTGCTCAGGCCTCTATTGACCCACTATCCTTGATGTCTCTCTTCTTTTTCTCCCACACCTTCAATCTGTCAGTGAGCCCACCCGCTACATCTAGACTCCTACTTCCGAACTTCCATCTGGACCACCACTGTGACCAGAACCCCTTGAAAAATACTCAGTTCCTTAAGTTCTATTACCAAGTGGTGGAGTTGGGTGGGGCAGTGAGCTTCACTTCCAACACTCATCTGAGCCTGTCTGTGCCTGAGGCAGGATGGAGAGGGAGAACCATACCCTGAGGTCAGCAGCAGCTTCCTGGCCAGTTTCCTTCCTTCCGTATCCTGTCGCGGCCCTTTCAACCTCTTCCCTAGCCAGCCCCCAAAGCAATGGTGTAAACACAGAGTCAGATCCCAGCTTCTCCTGCCTCATACTCCAGGGGCTTTCCCCATGGCCACAAAGCCCTCCATGCTTAACCCAGCTTCCTTCCCTGCCATGTGGACTCCACTCCCCACCCACCTGCTTCTTCTGTTCCAGCTTGCTGGCCTTTATTGTCCGCCTGCACGTGCCCAAGGTGCTCCCATCTTGGGACTCTGCCCCTGCTTATTCCCTCTGCAGGAGAGCTCGCTCCTGCATCTTTTCTGCTGAATCCTTGGTGACATTCAGCAATCAGCTCAGCGGGACCTTCCCTGACCACTCATTCCAAATTGAGCAGAGCACAAGCTCTCTCTGCCACCTTCCTCTTTTATTTTCTTCATAACACTGATTGCTACTTCAAGTCATCTAACTCATTTGCTTAATTGCACATGAACTAGAATGTAAGCTTCACAAAGGCAGGGATGAAATTCGTCTTGTTCACCACTTTGTCTCCAGACCCTAGAATAGTGCCTGACACATAATAAATGCTCAATAAATATTTGATGAATGAAAGAAGGAAGGAAAGAAAGGAGGGAGGGAGGGAGGGAAGGAGCATCTCCCTCAAAGGGTGATTATAAAGACTCAAGCATTTACATAAAGCACATAGATCATAAATCCAGGCACAGTCCAGGAACTATGACTCAAGCCTGTAATCCCAGCACTTTGGGAGGCTGAGGTGGGCAGATCACTTGAGGTCAGGAGTTCAAGACCAGCCTGGCCAACATGGTGAAACCCTGTCTCTACCAAAAATACAAAAATTAGTGAGGCGTGGTGGCACATGCCTGTAATCCCAGCTACTTGGGAGGCTGAGGTAGGAGAATTGCTTGACCTGGGAGGCAGAGGTTGCATTGAGCTGAGATCGCACCACTGTACTCCAGCCTGGGCGACAGAGCGAGACTCCATCTCAAAAAATCAACCAATCAATCAATCAATCGGTCTAGGCACATAGCCTGGACCCCAGGAAGTACTTAATACATGGTCTTTATTATTCAGTTTCTAGGGTAGAAGAGTGGGTAGAATGCCCACATGCACACACATGCACGCATACACAGACACGCACACACGCACACACATGCACACATGCACACACACACGAACACACGCGAGGAAGGAAAGCAGAGGAAGTGCCCCCACTTTGCCTGGACTCACCTGGCTTGTGCAGAGAACATTTGAGGCCCCTGACTAAACAGCAACCCCCTGGGCTTCCCTGGATCTGATGCTTGAACCCAGTTCAGACTCCGAGAGTTTGGAGTTCATTTTCTTTTGGCAAACCATCAGCTTTTCTTTTCTAAGGGAAAAAATAAAATACAAAAAGACACTCATATAACATCTTGGAGATCAAATGGCTCTTGGAAAACTGCATTTTGATGAGTGAGGGAATCAAAACCATATGGATTAAATTCTCCTTAGATCTCCTAGGGGGAAATGGGAGCGGGGAGCAGGGTTAGGGCAGAAGGGCTGGTGGTGGAAGCCAGCATTGATTTTTACCAACACAAAGACGGTGCAGGAAGGACCCACCGAGATGTGTCAGGTCCTTCAAAGCAATTTGTTGACCACACTCCAACTGGCTCAACAAGGAGGAAAATATGAACTTAAAAAAACACAAAACACCCTGTTTCTTTTCTCCTGGTTTCCCCTCCCCAATTTGGCCGAGCACTGGGATCTTGTTAGTGACCAGCAAAAAGGTAGTGGATGGACATTAAGCTTGTATAATTTATTTCAGAAATCAGCCTTTAAGTTTCTCCCCAAGGAAAGGGTCTGAAATACCTGCTGAAGTCAAATATTTGTAAACTGGTACTCCAGGTGACTGTTTTTGTTTTGTTTTGTTTTTTAAAACAGGGTCTCACTCTGTCACCCAGGCTGGAGTGTGGTGGCCTGATCACGGTCCACTGCAGCCTCCACGTCCTGGGCTCAAGCAATCCTCCCACTTCAGCCCCTCGAGAAGCTGGAATTACAGGCCTGTGACACTGTGCCCGGTTAAGTTTTTACAATTTTTTGTAGAGATGAAGTCTCACTATGTTGCCCATACGGGAGTGTTTGTTCATTTTTATTTATTTATTGTTGAGACGAAGTCTCACACACTCTGTCACCCAGGCTGGAGTGCGGTGGTACAACCTCAGCTCACTGCAACCTCTGCCGCCCAGGTACAAGCGATTCTCCCACCTCAGCCTCCCGAGTAGCTGGGATTACTGGCACATGCCACCATGCCCACCTAATTTTTGTATTTTTAGTAGAGATGGAGTTTCACAGTGTTGGCCAGGCTGGTCTTGAACTCTTGACCTCAAGTGATCCGCTCACCTCAGCCTCCCAAAGTGCTGGGATTACAGGTGTGAGCCACCACGCCTGGCCTTGGAGTGTTCATTTTTTAATGGTCATGTTCCTATCCACATTCTGCTAATGCTGGCATGTTGCAGAAGGCAGACTGGAAGAAACTGGATAAATAAAACATGATTCATGCTGTCGTTTGCTGCAAGAGGAACAAGTGCTTCCACTTTTTTTTTTACCTAAAGGCAGAGAAAACTCAAAAGCTGTTTCCTCTGTTCTTCTCGTCCTGATCTCCTGGGAGCAGGTGATGTACAGGTCACCAGTCTGTGTGATGTGGTGAATACAGATGGCACTTCCTGAGTGCTTTACACTGTATGATGTTTTGGGCATCATCTCATTTCATCCTGCCAAACCATTGCAAAGGGGCCGCTGTTATTCTCATTGTACAGACAAGAAAACGAAGGCACAAAGAAGTTAAGCAACTTAACCCAGGTCATACAGCTAGTAGCGGCAGAGCTGGGATTTAAACTAAGGGTTTTGCCAATGCCAGAGCCTATATTCCTAAGCATTATTTCCCTCAAAATTTACCCTGTGCTTTGAGAATTCGTGTCTTTGCTTTTGCTGTTCCATGCATCCAAAAAGCCTTTTCCACTATCCTTGTATTTCCTCCAGCCACCTGATGAAATATTCCCCACCCTCCAAGCTGGGTTTTATGTGTCCATGGTAACCCCCAAATCAGTTCTGCCACCTCGGAACGCCAAAATGTCTCGTGCCCCTCTGGGGCTGACCGACCGTTCTCCATCATAAACACAGTTTAGTATGATGGTCAGGAGCCCAAGCTTTAAATGAGACAGACTTGTTTTTTGTTTGTTTGTTTTTGTTTTTGTTTTGACACAGGGTCTCGCTCTGTCACCCAGGCTGGAGTGCAGTGGTGCAATCATGAGTCCCTGCAGCCTTGAACCCCTGGGTTCAAGCAATCCTCCCACCTCAGCCTCCCAAGTATCTGGGACTACAGGCGCACACCACCATGCCAGGCTAATATTTTTTTATTATTTTTAGTAGACGTGGCTGTGGCAGGGGGCTCTCACCATGCTGCCCTGGCTGGTCTTGAACTGCTGGGCTCAAGTGGTCCTTCCACCATCGGCCTCCCAAAGTGCTGGGATTATAGGCATGAGCCACCACGCCTGGCTGCCAAAGATGCATTGAATCCTCTGTTGGAACACTATAAATTTACAAATCACTCCAAGACTCAGATTCCTCATCTAGAAATGTGGGAAGAATGAAGCAACCCAGGGTGAGCAAGCAACACGCCAGCTAACGCATGCAAGGCACAGAGCAAGGGTACGATCCATGTCAGCTGCTGCTTTCTAGTGATTTGGGCGCTTGTTTGAGCTCCTTCACCTGACTGTAAATTTTCCCAGCAAATATAATCGTCACCGATTCAGGCATTGATTGGATTAGGCATTTCACTGACTGAGTTTGGAGAGGAAGAGAGAAGAAAGGGGACTGGCGGGAGCAGTAGATGGAAGCAAGGCTCAGAGGGAATAAATGCAGCCAATGTGGAGTGAGTGCTTTTCATGTGACAGGGTTTCCAAGATGAATTAACCTCACCACCACACTGAGTAATAAGTGCTGTTAGTATCCCCATTTTACAGATGAAAAAACTGAGGCCCAGGGAGGTGAAGTGACTCGCCCAAAGCCACATATCAAATAAGTGCAGAGTCAGGAATCGAACCTAGACATTCTGGGTCCAAAGGCCAAGATCTTACCTGCTTAAAAACTTACAGATTGTCCCCCAAAGAGGGGATCTTAAAGCTTTTAAGTAGTAATAAAACAAAGAGGCTAGGAGTAGCCAGTCTGGATTGACAGGATTTTGACAGGTACAAATGTTGGGATAAGTTTGGCAGTGCTTTCCTAGGAGTTTATTCAATTCGGGGAAGTGGTAGGAACTCCCCCAAGAAGCCATGGCCACTTTGAGGTTGCACATAGACTTGATAATAAAACAGGTAAAATGCTGATGGGGTAGGGAGGCTTCATGGCAGGGGAGGGGGGGTCTGTGCATGTATTTTACCATGGCCATACATATTTTCCTGTTTTTTCTTGAAGGGCTTGATTTAACGCATACCTCAAGGTAAGAGTCAGTAAATAACTTCATGACTAGGGAAAACTTTAGAGACCACTATGATGTGAAACATCTAAATTAGTCCTAAAAAGGTGAGGGATCAAGGAAGGCTTCCAAGAGGAAGGGACGGCCAAACTGAAACCAGAGGCTGAGTCGGAGTCTGCTTACTAGGGAAGACACTTTGGGGAGGTTCACTCAACAGTCATTTCCAAACCTTTTCTCCCCTGTCCTCCCCTGTGGAACCTTGAAGAGCTAAATAGCTCCCAGGGCCGGGCAGAGTGGCTCACACCTATAATCCCAGCAGTTTGAGAGGCCAAGGCAGGTGGACAACCTGAGGCCAGGAGTTCGAGACCAGCCTGGCCAACATGGTGAAACCCTATCTCTACCAAAAATACAAAAATTAGCCAGGTGCAGTGGTTCACACCTGTAATCCCAGCTACTCAGGAGCCTGGGAGGCTGAGGAGAGAACATCACTTGAACGCAGGAGGTGGAGGTTGCACTGAGCCAAGATTGCACCACTGCACTCCAGCATGGGCTACAGAGTGAGACTCTGTCCATACATACATACATATATACATACAAACATACATAGCTTCTCAGCCTTCATTGAAGCTAGAGGTGTCCAAGTTCAGCCAAGATAACTCCAACAGAAGCCTGCTGGAGGTGTTTCTGAAAAAAATTTCACTTTTCTCATGAAAGAGACAGGAATGGCTGGCTTAGCCCTTTCCCATTCTTCTTGCCTTGAAGATGGATGTAATGCCTGGAGCTGCAGCAACCATCTCATGACCATGAGGTAATCAAGGTTGGGATGAAAGATAATAGAATGTCACAGAATCAGCCCTGGCATCATCATACTGCTGAAGCAATGCTAGTTACTGCCCACTTCTACATTTCTGATGTCATGGGAGGGTCTTACCTGCCAAAGAGCTGCAGGGAAAGAACTGCTATTTGAGTCACTTTAAGTCTGTTTTTTTCCCCATTCCTTACGATTGAAAACATTTCTAACTCATGCACTAGGCAAAGTGGGAAATATAGATAGGGAGACACACAAGCTAACATGTTGCAGGCAGAGGGTCTAATATGTGCAGAAATCTAGATGGTAGAAGACTGTGGCATTTTCAAACAAAACAGAAGCAACGTAACCAAAGTTTATGTTGCTGGTGTGACTGGTGGCTAGTGGGTGCTGGCTGTGGCGAGCAACACGACTGGACGGTTACACAGGAGATACGTCAGGCAGGGCCTTGCACAACTTGTAAGTTTAGAATTTGGACATTATAACAATGAGGCACCATGGAAAGCTGTATGTGTGTGCACGTGTGTGTGTGCGCACACATGTGTGTATGTGTGTGTCTAATCAGGGTAGTGACTGGGATAAAGTTAAGTCCTTAAAAGACTCTTCTGGCTAGAGTTCACTTATTCGTAAACACTTTATGAGCATGGGAAAGTAAACTGGTCCAACTACTTTGGAAAACTGTATTGAAGTATCCACTAATACCAAACATCCATTACCCTACAAGCCAACACTCTCACTACCAAGTACACACCCAAGAGAAATGAATGCACATGTCCACCAAGAGAGGAGTACAAGAATGCTCCTAGCAGCTTTATTCATGAGAGTTAAAAACCAGTCACAGCCCGAATGCCCATCAGGTCTAGAAGAGCTAAACTGTGCACATACTCATGCACTGGAATCCCACATGGCAATAAATGAAAAGGATACATGATTGCTAAATGCAACATGAGTGAAAATCATGGGCCTAGTGAAGCCTTCAGAGAAGAGTTCACATTTGTGTCAACCCAAGAAGCAGATGCCAGGATTAAATGTCCAAGAGCTGTATTAAGAGAAACACCTGAGAGGGAAGATGAGGAGGGAGCCAGGAGAAGCAGGGAATCGTCAGACTGAGATGCAGGTCTGCCCCTCAGGAAGGAGAGAGGAAAAGAAGGAATGCTGAATGGGAACATCTTAGACTACAGTGCAGTTATTTTATTTATTTATTTATTTTCACTCTGTTGACCAGACTGGAGTGCAGTGGCATGATCTAGGCTCACTGCAACCTCTGTCTCCCAGGTTCAAGCAATTCTTCTGCCTCAGCCTCCAGAGCAGCTGGGATTACAGGCACCCACCACCACACCAGACTCATTTTTGTATTTTTAGTAGAGATGAGGTTTCACCATGTTGGCCAGGCTAGTCTGGAGCTCCTGATCTCAAGCAATCCGCCCCCCTCGACCTCCCAAAGTGCTGGGATTACAGGTGTGAGCTACCGCGCCTGGCCTACAGTGCAGTTCTAAGGAAGGTTGGCAAGGACAGTTGGGAGTCCTTGAGCCAAAATTGCTGTCAGAGGAGTTCCCTACCTCCTGGGAACGGGCCCACACTAGCATCCCTGCTATACCCAGTCCAAGGGAAGAGCAGCCTGCGGGAAGATTTCCCTGTGCAAATGTTCTGATGGATTTTAGAGCCCAGCAAAATCAACTATGGGTCAACCCCAGCAACCGGAGATGCATTTTTATGGCCACCATAGCAGTGAACAGTTCCATATAGAAAGGTCAAGAACAGGCAAAAATCAATGTAATGCAATGTGATAAAACTAGAATGGTGGTTACTTCCCGAATGGGTTAGGGTTGGGGGTTTGAGAAGAGGGCATGAAGAGGCTCCCTGGGTGGCTGGGAACATTCTATATTTGATGCAGGTGGTGACTACATGAGTAAAAATGTCTTTTGTGATATCACCTAAGGTTTGGACACCTTATGTACCTCCACGTGAAAAATTTTTTAAAAAGTATTTGTGTGCACGTACTGTATGTCAAATGCTGTGCTCAGCCCTGGGTGCACTGTGGTGAAAGATGCAATCAGGGACACCATATCCAAGGGACATACGGCAAAGAGGATACTGTAGAACATGAAACTAAGACAAGGAGCCTCATTAAGAAGCTAGCACAGAGTTCCCACTGAGAAGGGCAGCACCAGTGACGCGGGACACAGGAGACTGCAGACATTCAAGTCCAAGACATATTTCTCTAAAAATTCTTAAAAAGAGAGTAAAACAAAACGACTGACTTGTGAGAAATGGCAACTAGAGATATGAAAGCAACTCAGGAACCATCGGAACTGCTTACAAAGGAAAACGTTTTTGGAGAGATCAATTACAGCAGAATTTCGTGCGGTTGTTCACTGCTGGGACCTCAGGGAGCCCTGAGCCCTGGGAATTACATCTTTCTGGAGTCAGCCTCATCTCCCTGGGCCCAGCAATCAGTTTCATTGGGTATAAAGGGATCCACTGGGAAATTATATCTGGTATTTTTCAAAGCCAGAAGGGATTTCACACCTTTGTGAGGACTGCTGGAAGGCAGGTACAAGAATGTAGCCTCTCAGGGGAAACAGTGCCAATTAGGGCCAATTAGAACTAAATTGACCTGTCATTTGGCGGAAATGTGGAACAGCACCCTGTCCTGGAAAACTGAGGATTTCTCCTGTGAGTTCATTTGCTCAGAGAAAGTTCTCTTTGGGAAAGTGCTTGAATTGATCACCCCTGAAGAAGGATCACTCATCCCCAACAAGGCTTGTGTTCTTCCAGTGCTTCTATTATCAGTACTTAATTTCCAACCATTTTCAACTTGAGACTGTGATGTTGACTGTCAGGCTCTGAAACAAAGCCTGTAAACATACATATATTTCAAACCAGCATGCTCTAAAATGTGAGTTCTCTGCAGCTTTTCAGAAGGAAGAATTATAAATAGAACATTTTACACTTGTCTAACTTTTCCTAGTGTTTTTTCTTTGAACTGTCCTATCTTTTCAGTCTGTGATAAATGCAAAAAAAAAAAAAAAAAGTATTTATCTAATAATTTACTGTGTGGAGATGGCAGCATAATTGAGTCCCCCAAGTCAAGTGCTTTAGGAAAATTTCTATCAGGTGTCATCATGCTCCCTGGCCTAAGCTTTAAACTCACTGGATCAATTTGAATCAATTTGACATGTACACACTTCAGGGCATGGTTAGTTTCAAATCAATTAAGCTCCTTATGACTTTATGATTAAGAACCCAAGGTTATAAAACATTAATATAAAAATCACGAATTATCAAGTGAAAAGTAAAATCTCCACCTCAGGTTTTGTACAGATCACCAGAATCATTATGTAAGCTTCATTAAACAAACAAGGTAAGAGTAATTAGGTGGTAAATTAAGTACAGTGGTTTCAAAAGACTCTAATTAGGACAAACTAGAGAAGTCCAGCACAGCCTTCAGCAGGATTCGAATCAAAAGGGACCTTCTTAGAAGCCTGCCAGACCCTTGCAGCAGGAGCTCCACGTTTCTGTAAGAAGTAGAGAGTGGGGCCCAGACCTTGACTGACCCACCTTCCACCGCCAAGAACAAGATAAGGACCCATCTCCTGCTCTGTGGCTGCAGCCAGCAGGCAGTCACTTGAAACTAAAAATTTCAAAGATAGCAATGAAATGTGATTCTTGCCTTCTGGAATTACATGGAATTTTTCTCTACTGGTTTCTCTCCTGCCTTTGGAGCTCAGGGAAGGGAGGTAAGAAGGAGGGAGCAAGTTAGTGTTTGCATTAAAATAATGTAATCAATTAAAATTACAAAATTACAAAATTACAAGGGGGTGTCTGCATTCCCATGTTTATTGCAGCACTGTTCACAATCAGTGACCTAAGTGCCCATCAATGGATGAATTGATAAAGAAAATGTGGTACATATACACAGTGGAATACTATTCAGCCATAAAAAAGAATGAAATCCTGCCATGTGCAACAACTTGGATTAACATTAAGTGAAATAAGCCAGGCATAGAAAGACAAATACCGCATGATCTTCTTCATAGGTGGAGCTCATAGAAGTAGAGAGTAGAAGTTATCAGAGGCTGGGCAGGGTAGGGAAGATGGAGGGAATGGGAGATATTGGACAACAGATATAGTGTTATAGGTAGATAAGAGGAATAAGTTCTGGTGTTCTAATGCACAGTAGGGTGACTATAGTTAACAATAATGTATTATATATGTTTTTTTAAAAGCTAGAAGGGAGGAATTTGAATGTTTTCACCATAAAGAATGGATGTTTGTGGTAATAAAAATGCTACTTATGATCTGATCACTACAGAACACATCCATGAAACCTCACACTATACCCTATACATATATATGATTATGTGTCAATTAAAAATAAAATCTAAAAATAAATGGTAATAAGGGCTTACCAAGTTCCAGATCATTTGATAAGTTACATATAGATAATTTTCATTGGTCTTTACAACTCCCCCATGAGGATGAGGTAGGCACTCTTAATTCTCTGTTTTAGAGATTGAAGCACAGAGAAGTTAGATAACGTCCTCAGGGTTACACAGCAAATAATGAGAACCCAGACCTGAGTGATTCCCGGCTTCTTCACTTCCAAAGGGTAGAGAGGCCTTTACCATTTATTTATTTCAACACATATTACCGGGGGCCTCTGCCTGCTCTGTACCAGGTGTTCTAGGGGCTAAAGATACAGTGTGAACAAAATAGCCAGGTTCCTGCCATCATGGGGCTTTCATTCCAGTGAAAAGAGACAACAAATAAGCAAATAATGAAACCAACAAACAGAGTGGTAATGCTCTGCAGAGAATATTTAAAGGGTAACATGAGAGTAACTGGTGACTTTATTCATTGGATGGTCACCTCTTAAGAGATGGCATGTGAGCTGAGATGTGAATGACAAGACGGTGCCGGCCATGCTGAGATCAAGGAGGACATAGTCCCTGCCAGCGGGCAGTAGGTGCAGAGGTCCCAAGGAAGGAATAAACTGGTCATGAGCAAGGAACAAAGAGGGTCAGGACTGCAGATTCAGGATGGCCACATCTTAGTCTATTTCGCACTCCCCCACCCCTTTGAATCTGATTATTCCGTGTGACTTGCTTTGACCAATAGAATGCAGATGGAGTAACAGTGTTTCAGCTCCACACTAAGGCCTTAAGAAGTCTGGCTGTTCCCAATTTCACTCACCTGGATTCCTGAGCCAGCATGTAAAGGGATCCAGAGACAAGATGGAGAGAAAGAGATGTCCAGCTGTCCTCCATGTGAGAGAGGTTGCTCTAGTTCCTGCATAAGTCCAAGCCAAATGAGGCCACATGAGTCACCTCCACCAATATCAGAGCAGAACAGAGAAGAACCTCCCAGCTGAGCGCCACCAACTCACAGAATCATGAGAAATAATCCACAGTTGCTGTTTCAAGCCACTAGGTTTCAGGATGGTTTGTTTTGCCACAGTAGATCATTAAAACAGCCGGTGTGGCTGAAGTTCAATGGAGCAAAGGGTGGTGTGGTAGAGGATGAAGCTGGAGCGGTTGGCAGGGGATGATCAGGCTGGGCCTGTAAGCCAGCATACGCAGTGAGGACGGATTTCTTTTCCTTCCTCCCTCCCTTCCTTCCTTTCTTCTTTTTTTTTTTTTTTTTTTTTTTTTGAGACAGGGTCTCACTTCGTTACCTAGGCTGGCACACTGTAGCTTTGACCTCTTGGGTTCAAGTGGTCCTCCCACCTTGGCCTCCCAAGTAGCTGGGACTACAGGTACATGCCTCCACATCTGGCTAATTTTTAAATTTTTTGTAGAGACAGGGTCTCACTATGTTGCCCAGGCTGGTCTCAAACTCCTGGGCTCAAATGATCCTCCAGCCTTGACCTCCCAAAGTGCCAATGAGCCACTGCGCCCAGCCAGCAGTCAGGATTTTATTTGAAGTGTGATTAGGAGCAATCAGGTTTAAGCAGGTGGCTGGGCACCGTGGCTCACGCCTGTAATCCCAGCACTTTGGGAGACTGAGGTGAGTGGATCACCTGAGGTCAGGAGTTCACCACCAGCTGGTCAACATGGTGAAACCCCATCTCTACTAATAATACAAAAATGAGCCGGGCGTGGGGGTGTGCACCTGTAATCCCAGCTACTCAGGAGGATGAGGCAAGAGAATTGCTTGAACCTAGGAGGTGGAGGTTGCAGTGAGCCAAGATCGCGCCACTGCACTCCAGCCTGGGCGACAGAGCAAGGCTCCATTTCAAAAACAAAAAACAAAAAAAGAAGGTTTAAGTAGGAGTGTGACATGATCTTATGATTTCTATATTTTCTAAAGCTTATTCTGGCTGCTGCATGGGGAATGATTTGTAGGATGATGAGAACAAAAATAAAAGCAAGGAAACCTCAGTCAGGTGGCTGTTGTGGTAATGTCAGCAAGAGATGATGGTTAATTGGACCAAGGTGGTAGCAATGAAAATTCAGGGAACTGATTCATGTTGTTTTGAAGATAAAGTCAAAGTCAGATCTTGCTAGATAGAATGTGTTGGGGAAGGGAAATGAAGACTGAAAATAATTGCATGACCTTTGGCTTGAGAAACTGAACTGATGGCACGCTATTCTCTAAGATAGAGACAACTGGGGAGCAGAAGCAGGTTTAGAGAAAAGAAAACAAGAGTGGTTCTAACCATGACAGGTTCGAGGCATCAGTAAGATATCCAAGCGGAAATGTCAAGTGGACAGTCGACCATAAGGATGAGGGACATAAGGCAGTGTCACTGCTGGAGAGATTTGGGAGGTATGGGAAAAGCATCACATTTGAAGCCATGGATTTAAAGAGAAATGTTTAGATAGGGAAGAAAATGGGGCTCTGGACTGAACTCCAGGGTGCTCTGATATTTGGAGATAAGGGGAAGGAAGATTTAGCCACAGAGGCAAAGAAAGAGTAACTAGTAAAATGGGAAGAAAACCTGGGGTCTATGGGGTCACAAAAGCCAGGAGAATAAAGTCAGTAGAGGAGGAAGAAGGAATCAAATGGAATCAAATAAGATGAGAACAGACATGTCCATTGGTTCAGACAACACAGAAGTCAATACGAAAATCCCCCATGCAAGGAACCATCCAGAAGGATCACACATTTCAGAAGATAGTGGCATAGAACAGAAATTAGTTCCCACCACTCCCTTACCAATGCCAGAAACCCCATAAATCTTTGATCAGTACAGGAGGGAAAGAGAATAAAAGGATCCTGAATTGACTGAGTTTAAACTTAAAAAGAGAGTGTTTCCCTGCAGATGCCAACAGGAAGAATGAGGGCTCAAAGGGTGATATATATAAACGAGTTACAGAAATGGGGAATAGAAATATAAAGAATGTTGGCCAGGCACGGTGGCTCACGCCAGCACTTTGGGAGGCCGAGGCAGGCAGACCCATTGAGTTCAGGAGTTCGAGACCAGCCTGGCCGATATGGTGAAACCCCATCTCTACTAAAAATACAAAAATTAGCCAGGCGTGATGGTGGGCACCTGTGATCCCAGCTACTTGGAAGGCAGAGGCATGAGAATCGCTTGATCCCAGGATGTGGAGGCTACTGTGAGCCAAGATCACGCCACTGCACTCCAGCCTGGGCCACAGAGCGAGACTCTATCTCAAAACAAAAGAGAAAAAACATAACAAAAAACCCTCATATATATATGTATGTGTGCATATATATATGTGTATGTATATGTGTATATATATGCATATAAATATATGTGTGTGTGTGTGTATGTGTGTATATATAGAGAGTTAAATTTGCTACATGACTGAAATACTGGCTCAAAAACATCAAACCTAGACTGGCTCATTCCTGTAATCTCAGCACTTTGGGAGGCCGAGATAGGAGGACTGCTTAAGCCCAAGAGTTCAAGACTAGCCTGGGCAATAAAACAAGACCCTATCTCTACAAAAAAATAAAAGAAAATAAAAATCACAACTGCTGCGTCAGTATCCAGACCCTTCCCAGAGAAAGGGCAGCCTTGGCCTGGGTAGAATCTATAGTAGCAATGCTCAAAGGATCCCCTTAAAGGAAATTTGGCAATGTCTGGGAACATATAAAGTTGTCACAATGTGGGGAGGGTGCTACTTGCATCTAATGGGTAGAGGCCAGGGATGCTGCTAAACATCCTACAATGCACAGCACGGCCCTGCCCCACCCAATCCCCAACATAGAATTATCTAGCCCCAAATGTCAATAGTGCCAAGCCTATAGAAAGTCCTAGCTGTACAGAGAGAAATTAACTCATTATAAGGCACTAGTAAAGAAAACCAGGAGGAGCCTGACTTCCCTCCTCATCTAGGTAACCACCTCCATCTTGCTTCACCCCATTGACCAGACTGTAGAGTTAGCAAGGCCAGGGTTCTTGTTTCAGCCTCTTACTGATCATTTATTAACTTGTGCTCTTTCTGGGATAACAGCTTATACCCCTAGTTCAAAAGACCTCTCACCCAGCCCAAGAAGAGACTGTGAGCAACCCAGTCAGAGTACTGGTTTGAAAGTTTTCAGATATAAAGAACTCTTTTCCAACGCCAAGAACTTTTATAGACCTTCACACTGTAGTAGTTGTACTTCAGCTTCTGTTGGCTGAGGAAATAACAAGAAGCTACCATATTTTCAGTACCACTTTAATAGAATTGTGGAAGAATTACTTTTATTGGTAGCACTACACCTAATGTAACTGGACAGTGTTAATGGCTGAGTGGGATTTTTCCTGTTGTTCTGAAAATTCTCCTAAGGCCCAGAGCTGAGGACAAAGGATACCCATCTTCCAAATTCAGAGATCTGACCCTTGAGAATCAAAAGGACCAGCTACCGTCCCTCAGGGCTTTGTCTGGGGTAACTATGGGAGCATCACCACCTCCACTATCACTATCATCTGTATCATCACACCTACCACCCTTACCACAATTACCACCTCTACCACCATCACCTCCGCTGTCTTCACCACCATCTCCACAATGGCCACCATCGCAGTGCCTTCACCACCATCACCATCATCAACATCTCTACCATCACCACCATCTGTATTATCACATCCACCTCTACTACCATAATCTCCACTACCCTCACCATGACCAATGCCTTCATCACCATCACCATCAGCAGCACCTCCACCATCCCTGCCACCTGTGTCATCACATCCACCATCACCATCATTACCACCTTTACCACCACCACCTCCACTACCTTCATCACCATCTCCACCACAGCCACCACTGTCAATGCCTTCATCACCATCACCATCATCAATATCTGTACCATCACCACCATCTATATATACCATCACATCCACCACCTTCACCATCATTACCACCTCTACTACCACCACCTCCACTACCCTTATCACCATCTCCACCACAGCCACCACCATCAATGCCTTCATCACCATCACCATCATCACTATTTCCACCATCACCTCCACCACTATCTCCATCACTATCACCACCACCACCATCACCACTGTGGAGAGAGGACCTCATATTTTGGGGTAGTGTGAAGAGAGGCCTTTTCCTTCCTCCTTTCCTCTTGATAACAAAGTGTGTTTTGACCTCCAGAGAAAGGAGAGGGAGACCCAGAGAGTATCCTGCTAATGACTAGCAGTATCTGCAGGTAAAGGAGATTGGAATTTCATTTCCTAATGGGAGGACCTGCTGACTTTCCTCTGTGTGACCAGAAAGAAGATGATAAAATTGGGGTGCGATGGCATAATGGAATCCATGAGAAAGAGAGTCCATAGCTCAATCTAGATCCCTAGTTTTTCAGAAGTGTACAGTTGGAGTTCACACAAGCCCAGAGGTCCCAAAGTTGGCCATGGAAGATAGAAGAGCAAAGACCCTACATCCTCACAGAGAGGATTATGGTGGGGCCAGCTAGGAGGTGTGGGCAGGTCTAGGAAGGAACCAACATCCTGAGAGATGCTGGGAAGTGAGCCCCTTGCAAGGCCAACGACATGAAGCCCACAGAACCCTGGAGCAGCAAAAGCTCTAAGCCAACAAAGAGAAGTCCACAGCCTCACCAGCAGGCCCAGGCAAGAGATGTGGGAGGCGCTTCCTCTCCTTCCTGCCAGCCCCCACCCTTGAGGAGCCAACAAAAGGAGGATAGAGGGCAAAGGGTATGAGAGAATCATCCTCACTTCCCCTCCTCACCTCAGGAATCATAGTTCACGCGTGCCCCAGGGCAACTGCAGGAAAAGGCTTTCTATCCAATATAAGACTGAAGCGTTCTTTTTCTTCTCTTCTCTTTTCTCTCTCTCTTTCTTTCTTTCATGGGTTTTTTTTTTTTTAACTACACCCCCATGTCAGCAATATAGACTTCTCTTTTCTCTCTCTCTCTCTCTTCTCTTTTCTCTCTTTCTTTCTTTCATGGTTTTTGTTGTTGTTGTTGTTGTTGTTGTTTTTAACTACACCCCCCATCAGCAATATAGACTGAAGTTTTAAAATGACCAGGACAGAGCCTTAAAAAACTAAAGTGATAGTTTTAGTAAAGGAACTGGTATTACAGAATCCAGCTGAATTACTACTAAGGATGTTAGGCCATGGAAAATGTTACAGAAGCTGGGATGGGAGCAATGGTTGGAAACAATGAAACCAGTTCTTGTTTATACCACCAATGAATTGAGACACACAGGTTACAATGTACTGAGGAGATGCCCTGTGCCAGGCACTGAGCTGGGCATTCATCTTATGCTTACACCACCCTGTTTGGTGGGCACAGTTAGTACTCTCATCCCTATTTGCTGACAAGAAATTAAGGCTCTCACCAGGGCCACATAGCAACTAACTGACAGAGTTAGGGTTCAAACCCAAGTTACTTTGACTTGAAAACCTAATATTCTAACCAGAACCCTGATTCCTTTAGAATGCCTTATCACAACAGCAGAAACCATACCACACTGTTATGCATGTAGAATCACAGGCTGCAAACTCAACCATGAGTGAATATTTCTCCATTTTTTTGACAACTAACGTGAATTTCTTTATCAGGTTCCTGATCTTGGAGGTGGGAGAAACAAAATCACTGTCATTTAAGAATTTCCCTGAGTCTCCCTTAGGTTGAGTTCAAGTTCTGGAGGCCCTCGGGAGCACCAAGGCACGGGAGGCGAGGGCGGTTGCAGCTTCCTTTAGGCTTCCATACCCGGTTCATGCTCTCCCTTCCACACTGGGACTCCCCGGGTCCTTTCCACCTAGACTCCCTGATCCACCATCTCAGCCAACAGCTCCCATGATAAGCTGGTCTTCCCTCATCTATCCAGGGATTAGCTAAGCACCCAGGCTCTGGGGTCAGGTGAGTTATGGGACTCTGGGCAAGTTACTTAACCAGTTTGTGCCTCAATTTCTCCATTTGTAAAACTGATTATCTCACAGGCTTCTTAGAGGATTTAAAAAGACAATATTTGTAGAATGCTTAGAATACTGCCTGGCCCATCATAAATGCTTAACTAAAGCTAACTATCTATCATTTTGGGGGAACAGGAGGGAAGGAAAAATGACTCTCACTAATTAAGTCTTTTTCTTATGCCTGGACAGTAGCTTTTAAAATTCAAAATGCAAAACTGCCCAGGCATGCTGACTCATGCCTGTAATCCCAGCACTTTGGGAGGCTGAGGTGGGAGGATCACTTGAGTCTAGGAGTTCAAGACCACCCTGGCAGCACAAGGAAACCCTATCTCTATGAAAAATTTATTAAACAAAAGGTCAAAACTTTAATCTTTCTATTCTCTGAATTCTGTCGCACTCTTTCTTCCCCTATGCAATACAGGCAAATTGTCTGGCTTCACAAATTGGGGTTGGAGTATGGTTAATATCTCAAAATTCTACCCTGCCTAGTCATAGGTGGACAGTTCTATTTGAGACCCTCAGAGCTGCCCTGCAATAACTCTGACCCACCCCCCTGACACACACACATCCCCCCACCACCTCTATCATCATTATCCACAGGTTAGAATTTTCTGGCATATTACTTTCCTACAACACTCCCAGACCCACGGCAAATTTGGCTTGGCCCATCCCTACCACATATTTTGAAGCCTATCTCAGAGATCATATCATTTCATCTGTAAATATCAGTATGTGTTTCTAAAGGCTAAGAGTGGTCTTTTAAAACACAGTACCATGAACACAACTTAAAAAAAAAAAAAAAAAACCAACAATGATTCCTTTATATCATCAAATTGGCTTCAATACAATCAGTATTCAAATTTTCAACAGCATCCATTTTGACAAATCAGGGTTGGGGTTCCTAAATCCATTCGGGAAGAAATACACCTCCAAAATTGTGCCGTGGAACAACCCGAGGCTCTCCGGAAGGGTAATTGGGTCCCTCTCATTCCTTCGCAGACAGGAATGTAATAGTCAAACCCACCGCCGATTTTGCCGGGAGGACGCCAAAAAAGACGATCACGTGTCAAATAACCATGGAGACGGGGTGACAAAAGGAACTTATGCCTTCGCTCCCTTGTTTAGACAGAGCAATCAAGGAGCTGCTGTGCTTGCAGCGGGGAGGCTGGCGCCGCCCGCGGTCGCACACACCTGAATTCCTGCACCGGGGCAGCCCCCGGCCCCCCGTGAGCGCCACCAGGCCTCGTCCACGGCTGTCAGGACCTGGGATTAGGATGTGGGCTCCTGCGGGGGACTTGGGCTGACCGCAAGCGCTAGAAGAATTGGAATCGCTAGACTTTCATTGTTAGTTTCTTTCAGTGGTTTAGCGGACAGTTTTGAAATGAATCCAGCAGAGAACTCATCAGAGGTTTTTTGTTTTTTGTTTTAAGTAGTAGCGATAGTATTTCATCCGATTCCAATGCTGGCCATTTACATGATCAGCCTCTGATATGATTAACCCAAGGGCAATTCCAAGCCTGGACCCTTGAAATGACTGCAGTATTAGATTTGTGGTCTAGAATGTCTTTCCTTTAGACACCTTACATAAATCAAGGTGCCAGTAAATCAAAAATGGAGTGATCCTATTTTTATTTTTTTTAATATGTGTACAGAAATATTCTCATAGCAGATGCTACTGGCGCTCTGCCACTACCCTCTTGGCATTGGTGCTCCTGGGGCTCTCTGCCCAGGCCTCTCCAGGACTGCAGGAGGTGGGCAGGCCTGCAGTCAGGGGGAGCCTGCAACCAGGCAGGGACGCCCCACGGGAGAAAAAGCACCTTGGGGAGGGTGTTCTAGAGCGCCCCCCACAGGTCCCAAACAGGACTGAGCCCAGCTGTGCGCAGGGCTAACCTGTTAATCACAGGCTTTCCAGCGTTGTCCATCTCACCTCCCCACTTCTCCATCAGTGCTTCCTGGGATTATCTCCCAACAGAGGGCAAACACCTCATCCTGGGAACCCTCAGCCCCAGGCAAACCAGGACAGTGGTCGGCTTGCCTCCCACATAAAACACTTGCACTGAAATCCTAGTCTCAGGTCGGCTTCCGGGGTACCTCAACCTATGGAATAATCCATATGCTAGGAAGAATCTAGAATGAGACATAAATCTTAACTGAATTGTTTTTCTTTTTATAGAGATGGCATCTCACCACGTTGCCCAGGCTGGTCTCCAACTCCTGGCCTCAAGTGATCCTCCCGAAGTGGATATGAAGGTGCTGGGATTACAAGTGTGGGCCACCACACCTGGCTTAACTGGGTATTCTGTGAGCTGAGCCCTCTAGAGGTGGGCAGTGGGGCAGTGCTGGGTTCCTTGGGTATTTGGAGGTGGAAGTAAAGGTGGGTTTGTCATCAAATCTGTATCTGATATATTTACAAAGAACATATATCATTTTTTTAAAATATACAATAAAAACCTGGACTTTTAAAAACAATCAGCAAATATTTGTTTTATAATTTTTAAAGAGTCATTCCATTTAAGTTGTCAAAAAGAAGGAAAGAATGGTTTTAAAACATTTTAATGACAATTTAGGGCAATAGTTTACAAATTTTTTTAAGTCTCTGATGGAATCCTACATAGCGTTCCAGTTACAACCACATATGAGTGGAACTGCTATGATGAAAATTGGGCTCTGGGGCCTGAAACTCCCCCCACCCAACTCCTTTCCCCACCCCAGGTAAGCAGTAGGCACTTCTCAGGAACCCTGAGGGTTTTGTCCAGCCCAGTGTGAAAACCACTGTTAAAGAGGAATATTTAATGGCATTAAAAACTATTAACTTTTTACTTTAAAACATGTTATGAAATGAAAAGAGCAGTTCAAAAAATAGCACTAAGGTACTATCTTGATTTATGAACAACAACAACAAAATACATGTACTCACATACAAAGAAAAAAGACTGAAAGGAAGGCCAGGCATGGTAGCTTATGCCTATAATTCCAGCACTTTGGGAGGTCAAAGTGGGCGGATCACTTGAGGTCAGGAGTTTGAGACCAGACTGGCCAACATGGTGAAACCCCGTCTCTACTAAAAAAATACAAAAATTAGCTGGGTGTGGTGGTGCACACCTGTAGTCCCAGCTACTCAGGAGGCTGAGGCAGAAGAATTGCTTGAACTTGGGAGGTGGAGGTTGCAGTAAGCCAAGATTGCACCACTGCACTCCAGCCCGGGTGACAGAGCTAGACTCTGTCTCAAAAAAAAAAAAAAAAAAAAAAAAAGACTGGAAGGAAGTATACCAAAGATATTAATGGTGATTAGCTCAGGAGGGCTGGATTACTATTTTTTACTTTCTGTACCAGTACTATATTACCTCCATTTTCTACTGATACATATATTTCATGCATTGCACTAAATAAAAGCACAATGCATGATTTTAAGGAGGTGAAGAACTGAAAAAAATGGTTCCTAAGTCACATGCAGACAATAACAGCCTCCAGACTAGATGTAAGTTGTTTTCAGGTGCTGATCTGAGGAACAGAGGCTTTCTCAAGTTTAGAAATTTAGCTTCTGAAGACTTCATAATTCAAGCTGTAGCCTGTCAATTCAATGCTCAGTGAAGTCTTTGAAGTTTCTGATAATGATGTATGAGCACTGCCTATAAAATAAGCAAGACAAGGGGTAACTCTCTCTGCCCCCACTGCAATGGAGTGGTTCAGGGTAGGAAGAGGGCAGCACCTCCCACTACTGTAGGTGCAGTCAGTTCAAACTCATGACCAAAGAGCCTTTGAAGGGAGACTGGAGTATTGCCAAACCGAGGCTTCAGTAAAGAATTACAGTGGTTAAGTCAGTGGTTCCCCAACCTGGCCGCCCATTCGATCACCTGGGGAGTTTATTATAAATGGGTTCCTGGCCCCACCCACTTATCCTCAGATTGAGGAGGTCTGGATACTTAGAATCTGCCTTTTTAACAAACATGCCAGGGGGTCCTCGTGTGTCTCCTTAATGAAGTTCGTCATCACTGTGAGTTTGCGAGCTCTAGGAATCTACATGCCTTATTTGCTGCTATACCCCAGATACTGTGTGCAGAGTCCTAATGCTCCGTAAATATTCAGGAAGGCAATTATTTATTGAAGGCTCACTTCATGCCTGACGTTTTGCTAAGTGGTTTCAAGGCCAGTTACTTTAATCACAACTCAAGGGAAGTATTCCAATACCCATTTTGTAGATGACAAAGTGGACTCAGCGAGGTTAAGAAGCTGGCCTGAGGCCACTTAGAAAGAAAGAGAGGCAGCATTCGGATCCTGGTCTGAGGTCCAAACTCCAGCTTATCACATTCAGCCACACCACTTCTAGAAGGTTCCATGGCTTTTCTTTTCTTGAGAGAAAAATAGAATTGTAATTCTCCATTCACCTTCCTCTTCTATCATCTACCTGCTCATTTGTTTGTCTACACACACACACACACACACACAGAGGACTGACCATCATCTAAAATGGCACCAGAGCTCCACCCCAGGACATGCTATACAGAGGTTTATTCTCATACTTTCCTGACTTCTTGTCGTAACACGTCTTTTCTAAGCTAAAGGAAACCAGTTATTCCTTGATCCAGTTGTAATTATCTTACTTATTTGAAAGTAGTTGTTGCAAACTAGCCTAAGCAATTTGGCTATTCAAACTACCAGGTGTTTGATGATGATGGCTTCTTGCAATAGTTAAGAAGTCCATGAAGGCTACAGGCTTCCTCCCCCGATCACCTAACCAAATAGTATGTTACAAAGACAGTCTGTCTCAGACCAAATTCCACGTTTTCCTAAGTGGTTTCAAGGCCAGCGAGCAGGCACATAAACAGTCACAACACCTCTCACTTTAGACACTTCGACAGCCTCTTTCACAAAAAGTGTAGTCAAGGCACATGTGACACTATTGTCAGTGCTGTATCTAGCCTAGTCAGGCAGGTGATCATATCAACCCTTTAATATATAGACATAGGACTGTTTGGACTTCCAAGGCTGGAGCTTTTCTAAAAGAATAAGCAACTGGTCTGGCTAGACTTATTTGCAACGTTTTCAGGCAAGGCAAACGCACTAAGAAACATTTCCAGCCATCTACTGTTCTTGAACACCATTCTTTTCATCAATGAAAAGCCATTTTAGAAATCCATTATGCTAATTAACACACCCGTGGATGCTGAGCTAGGACAGATAATTGAAGCACTTATGGTACCTTCCTCTGGAGTGTGGGGTTGTGATCTTTCGAATGTTAACAGCCCCTACAATGTAGATGAAAGCTAACACGTACACACACACCCCATGCATACACGTGCACAGAGACATGATGTATTAACTATGCTTTAGGTTTAGAAGTAAATTACAGTCAATATATCCGTCATAAGAACCACCATCTGATGGGAACTTACAGTACGCCCAGTACTGTGCTAAAGGTTTGACCAAACGAGAAAATGTATCTTCTTTGATCCTCACTGAAGAGACTGAGACCTCAAAAAACCATCGAGGAAGGACAAGCTGGCCTCACACTCTGGCTGACTTGACAGCCATTCATCTTACCAACTCCAGGAGGCTGGTTGCCTGTGAGTTCTTCTGGGCCTCCTGGGAATTCCCCTGTCATCATCAACAACAATTTTTCACTCTTGGCTCAAAACCTTGAACAATAAATAAAATCCTGATCCCCGGAAAGTATTCCACAGCATGACTCCTGAACATAATTGATTCTGAAGGAGGCTTGGGAACTCCTCCTGGGTGACAACTGTGTTATATCTGGAAACATGCCAGGCAGCCAGCTCTGTGAGCCTACCAAGCCCAAGGGTGGCCAGAACTCGAATGTCCCCTGCTCCCCGTGAGGCCTCCACGTGGGAGTCCCCTTCTTCTGCCACCCTCTGCTTTGTGTCTGTGTTTGAATTTATCAGCCACCCCAATGAGTTGGGTACAGAAGCTGAAGAGGAGGGCAGCCAACCATCACCCGGGAGTGTCCTCGCCTCCTGCCAGGGAGGGGCAAGGACTTGGCCATTTCAGTAATGAACTACTGCGCTGTCAGAGTAGAAAAGAGAAGGAGCAGGTCACCGGGGGTGGTAAGTAGTCAGAGTCTGGAGACGTCATGAAGGGAGAGTGAAAAGAACTTGCAGATGAATTCAACAAAGAGTTACAAGAAGGAGAGGAGGCAAGATTTGGGGCCCGATGCCAAGAAGAATAAAGCTACCACTGACCACCTGGGGAAGACTCGAGTGGGGAATAGCTGGACATGCAGGTTTTGAGATGCCTGTTAGATATCTGAGGTATAGTCATTTTCTGTGGCTGGATAACAGATTACCCCACACTTTGCAGCTAAAACAATGCCCATGTATTAGCTCATAGTTCTCGAAGTCAGCGGTCCAGGCAGATTCAACTGAGTTCTCTGGGCAGGTTATCAGAAGGCTGAAATCAGGTGGTAGCTGGCCTAAGGTCCCATGTGAATGCTCTGAGGAAGCATCTCATTGTGAATGTATTCTCTGTGTTGGAAGACTCTGCTCCTTGCACGCGTGGGCCCAAGCTCCCTGTTCCCTTCCGGGCTGTCAGCTGTGGGCCACTCTTAGCTTCCAGAAGCTTCCCACAGTCCTTGCTGCAGGGCTCCTTTCAACTTCAAGCCAGAAAACCTGGGTCAAATTCTTCTGCTTCCAACTTCTCACTTCCTCTTCTGCCACCAGCCGGAGAAAACTCTAGGATTAGATCAGGCCTCCTTGAATAATCTCCCCTTCTTAGGATCAAGCGTGCCATAGAACATCACCTAATCATGGGAGCTAAATCCAGCAGATTCACAGGCCAGGGGATTAAGCAGGGTGCACACACTGAGGTGGGGTGAGAGGGCAGAAAGTCTTGTGTGCCTTCTTAGAATTGTGCCTGTCACCCAAGGGGAGATGTACAGGAGACATTCTCTTTCAGAAACTTCCAGAACTGAAGGATGGGGAAAAAGGAGGAGGGGAGGAACCCATCTGGATCTCTTTAGCCTCTGGAACCTGAAGCACTTAGGAAAGAAGGCCTGGCCCTTTGAAGCTGTCCCTGCCAGGCCCCACAATGGGCCAGCCCTGCCAGCCCTCCTGCACAGGCCCCGAGGCATCTTGGCAGCAGCATCCCCGAGTCTGGCAGGTGAGTCAACATTTGGCTTCTCTCCTGGGCTTTCTTGGAAAGGGCTGTGTTCCAGATTGGCAGCTGTGCTCGCTGGAAAGGAGGCCAGAAAAGAGCCAAGTTCCGGGGGCCCTGCTGCCAGGCAGGACACCTGGACCTTCTCTCCCCTAGTCACTGAAAATGGCAGAAGGAAACCCAGGGAAGCCAGAGCAGTAGTAAAGCAGAGTGGCTGAAAAATTTCAGGCTATAGAGTCAGATGGATGAGTTAGCCTCTCAATTTCCCCATCCGTAAAATGGGAATCGTCATTAGTAGCTGCAACACAGGGGCCTGTGACAATTGAACAGCATACTACCTGCAAATCATTTTGCACAATGGCTGGCATATCGAAAGCACAAGTAAAGCCTGCACAGTGGATACTATTAACTGAAGGGAAAATGCCTGGCAAATAGAGGTGGTTCAAGCAGGTGGGATTAAAAAGGAGAAAGGGATTAGGTGAAGGGGCCGAAGGGATAGCAAACCCCTTTTATAAGATACTCTCATAATAGTGGAATGTTAAGTTGGTTGTTTCTCTAATGACTTATGAATATACAAAGCCCCATTGCTAAACCCCTAAGCATGATGGATTTTGAGTGGGCCACAGTGTAAATCTGCATATGATATTCCCAGGACTCCTGGGTAACGAGATCGGATTTCTACTACCTATAGAAATTCAAGAGGGAAGGGAGGGAAAGCAATGGAAGACTATTGTGTTGGTGTGTTGTAGACCACATTTGGTTGCAAGGAATAGAACCATCTAAGCTAATGGGGTAGAGTAACATTTGGGGCTTTTAATGGTGGGTTCACACCATATTTCTGTACTCACCAAATTTCTCTGCTGCATCCTAAAAACCTCTCTCCCCCAACTGCTATCCCCAGACTGCTCAGCAAGAAATGAGTCAGTTACTCTGTAGGGAAATAAAGCAAAGGCTACATTTACTCCTGGGCAGCACAGTGGGAGAATGAAAATCACAGGCTCCACTAGATTTGCTCCAAGGAGCTTGGGATTTCTTGAGTCACAACCAAAGCATCTCTCTTGTCTGGCAAGGACCACTAGACTTCAATAATCATCCAGTTTGCAGTGACATGTTCCATGGCTAACACCCTTCTCCCCATCAACCCCACCCCACCACAATGGGCAGGACAAAAGCCTTCTTGGACAGGTGACCAACTGAGACCACTGGACCCACTGAGAGTAGTGAGTGGAATAAAAATAAGGTCTTATTCCTGATCAAGGTGGATAAGTTGAGATCAGTTTGAAATCCTCACTGAGTGGGGCTCCGGACATGCTTATTCGAAGTATACAGTAGGCAATCCTGTGGACACCCAGCAATGGGAGATCAAGATAGCCAGGCCCGCCACTGCATGTCAACTCAGTCCCCTTTTCCCTTCACAGACCGGCATGCCCTCTCTCTGCCTTCCTAAAAGATAGTACACAGCATTAAAGTCACTGCTCCAACCCAGCTGTACATGATCTTTCAGGTCAAATGCCAAGCACTATCTGAGTATAGTTATGTGTCTCTTAGTTCACACGTTTGAAAGACAAGTTGGTTGGCTCATGGACTGGGCCTATGGATTGGTTCCTGCTGAGGAGTTTACCTTTGATACAGTCAGTGTGGGAGGCGGGGGGGATGGAGTTACATGCCGTAGACATGATGGCTTAGACACACCTCTTCCTTCCATTAGGTGGTGAGGGACTAGACTCTCAGAGGTGGGACAGGGGCTTGGCAGGCACCCCAAATATATCTACCATAAACAACCCCCAACCCAATTCAGATTTTACAAGTTCCCTCTGAAGCATCATTACAGAGTTCTTGAAATCTAATCTATTCCGGAACATTCCCAGGTAGACCAAAAAAGAACTGACACATCTCTATATCCTCCCTTTCTCCCAGAATCAAAACTTTCAGTGCTATTTTGAAACTAGCTATCCAGAAATCCCATTTTTCAGAGCAAAGTCTCTTGTGGTTAATTAAATAATTAGCTCCCATTTATCTTTTCAACAAGTCTCAGTTTTCATAGAGCAGGCTTGTTTCATGTGGGGTACACCCATATGGGTGTTTCTGGGGCAACAGTGTGTACAGAACAAGCCAATTAATTACAGGCGAGTTAATGGCCTTGTCCAGGTTAATAGTGAAGCCCAGTGCCTCTTGCTGAGTCTTCAACTCTTCATTAGCTCAAATCCCAGTTGTAACTTTCCGCTAGGGCTGTGAGTTCTGACTTTCCTTAATCCACCAGATAGAAGCAGAGCAACAGCAGAGGCTGTAAATACTCTGTCAGGGCATGAAGAATAACAACAATAAGGCATTCATATTAGGAGAGGAGATTCATTCATCACGGTTTGTTTACCCTCTCAACAACCCAGAAGAGTTGGTGTCACTGTCTCTGGGGAAGCAGCTGGCATAAGGAAATCAAATTGCAGTGAAAAGAATGTGAGCTTTGCAGTCATATGAGCCTCATTTCAAATCCTGGCCAGGCCTTTACTTCTCCGATAAAACAAATCTGTATGGCAGCTCTGATTGGTCAGTCCCCATGCCCTAACCCTAATTAAAGAGTTTGAATATCACCCCTGCTTCTCTGGTACTCAACCTTTCTTCCAAAAAACAGGGTATAGGGATGGTGATAATATTACCCACCTCACAGGGTGATTGTGAAGGTTACATGAGATCACATGTGTGAAAGGACCCTGTCTCTAGTAGATGCTCATTATGCTCACTCCTTTCCTAATGTAACTGACTTTTTCCAGGTTTGGGCTGATCTTCTAAGGTTTCTCAAATGATTGTCATGACTGATGAATTCAACACAAAGAGAGCTGATGAGGAAAGCCAGGCTTTCTCCATTCTCCTGAGAAAAAAAATCCCTCTTGGGTAAGACCTGCCATCAGGCTGAGATCCCAATCTTCTTTCCAGATCCTTCTTCCATGGTGGCAGAGCCTTCTTGTTGCTAATATTGGTCTTCCCCTAATTCTATAGAAATAGAATTCCTAAGTTTAAACAGAACTTATGGCTAATGAGAGAAAGAGAGAGAGAGAGAGAGACCACATTCTACATTTCCCAACATCCCTTACAGCCAGACATGACCATGTGACTAAGTTCCCACCAATGGGATGTGAGAAGACATGAACTGTGCAATGACCAGATCTGATCCTTAAAATGATTAAGCTTCTCTTTCTCCTTTCCTATTGGCTGGAATGTGGACAAGAAGCTGGGGAGCCAGTTTTGACCCCCATGGAGGAAGACAACACTCTGAGCAACAAGATAGAAGAAACCTGGTCCCTGGACGGCCTCATACAGCAGAAATGTCCTGAACCACCCACCAACCTCCAGATTGTTACACGAGAAGGAAACACACCTCTGTCTGGTTACCACCATTGTACTTGGGGGTCCCCTTATTACATCAGTGCAGTCTACTCCTGACTAAAACATTCACTTTCCTTTATCAAAATTCATCTTCAGATCTTGCCTGGAGCAAGAACGGTCTGGAGCCAAGATCAGCCTTCAGAGTAGATTGGATTTCATAATCTGGCTGTCTGTAAACCAGATTCAGCCCACAGACATGCTTTGGTTGGCTCCTATAGCGCATTTTTTAAAATTTGAATTCATTGTCAACATTTATAAGTTGAGAAATTTCACATAAAAATATAAAGGTCTAGCTTTTCTTGAGAAATCTGAAGGTCTGGCCACCCTAGGCCCACATCTTGCTTGGTGAAATTCAGCCGATGCTAAATTGTCCCTTTAGATGGCATGAGCATGCTTCAGCTCACCATTGTCAGTGCCTGTGGCAAATGCTATTGGGCCCTGGGGTCTGGCCATTTGGAGGTCTGATGGCCTGACTTCCAATCCCCAAGGCCTGTAGTCCTTCGTCTGAGGACTTGCCTGTTTGGCACACACGCATTGCAGACCAGAGACACTGGAAAATTAAAACATCCCCAGCAACGCTTATGAATGACTGATGGGAGCTGATGGAGAAATACCCATTTCACGGATGGGCAGCTGAAGGGCACCTTTGATGCTGGCCTCTGGAGTCTGTGTTACAGTTGCCCACAGTGGTTTAACTCACCATAACTCATACTCTTTATTGACTGACTGCCATTGCCTGGATCACCTTCCAAATCAGCTGCTTATATTCAAATCCTGCCCTCGAGGAACCTAAGTCTCAGATCCTGCCGTAGGGAACCCTAAGTCACCAGTCCCTTTGGTTTTCCACCAAATGTTAGCATTTATCATCATGCTGTGCTGTTTTTTTTTTTTTTTTTTTTTTTGCTTTTGGTAGAGAAATATTTATATTTCTCATTTAAATACAGCATGTTAGCTGTATTTAATATTTATTAAAATGAATAGAAAATGAAAAGATAGACTCAAAGGACAATGTGCTTCAGGGAAAAAAAATAGGTGAGAGTATATCTCTTTGTGCAAGTAAAGAATATTCTTACATATTTAACATCCAAATACTGGTCTGCTGAGTGCACTGATGTTATCGGCCTGACCTGTGGGCGTTTGTGTTTGTGATTCCTAGTGTTCGGCTCTGAAAGCTCTTGTTAAAACTCAGGAGTCATTACCCCCTGATTTCGAATGAGGTTCTGAGATTAGCGAGATGGTCATCTGGCAGAACACTGAGGGAAAATGTGGGAAGACACATACATTTCAGGTGGAGGAAGGAAGGACCAAAGGAAATCCTGTCACTGGGGCCAGGCCAGGGAGCTCAAAGTGGCATCAGAGGAGGGGGCCTCCAGGGAGGTGAGAGCAGAAACCTGATCTTTCTGTGATCTTGTGGAAGTCCCTTCCCCCATAGTGTCTGCAGGGCTTTGGCAGGTACACACCCTCCATTAGAGCATAGCTCTCCTTCTATTGACACACCTTCTAGGTGCGTCTCTCCTGGCCATGCAAGAATACCTGGAGGGCAGACGCTATACCTTATTCTACTTTTTATGCCCAGTGGCTGGCAGAGAGCTCACCACATAGTAGATGCCCAATAAAAGTTTGTCTTGAATTTCTGCTGGCCACTGTGACCCTAGAGTGAGCCAATCAGAATTACTATGTAAGCCAGGGGGCGCTGTGGTTCAGTGTTCATTTCTCAACTGGGCGCTGAAAAGTTTTTTTTTTTGGCTGCATGCTGCAGTGATTAAGACTGCACTAGCTGGCACCATGTCACTGAGGAGACAGTGGCATGGGCTCTTCGAAAAACTAGCTATCTCTTACCTGGCTTGCAATCAGCCCATATAAGAATGGGGGCTCTGGAGTCAGCCTGCCTAGGTTCAAATCCCAATTTCCTCACTTACTAGCTGTTTGCCCTTAAACAAGTCACTTAACCTCTCTGTGCCTTCATTTAAAAATGAGAATCTAATGAGCTAGTGCATGTAAAGTATTTTGCAGCATGCCTGCACAGAGAAAGTGCTTAAAGCATGTTAGCTCTTTTTTTTTTTTTTTTTTTTTTTTTTGAGACAGGGTCTCACTCTGTTGCCCAGACTGGAATGCAGTGGTACAATCTCGGCTCACTGCAACCTTCACCTCCCACGATCAAGCTAGTCTCCTGCCTCAGCCTCCAAAGTAACTGGGATTACAGGCACATGCCACTACCACCCGGCTAATTTTTGTATTTTTAGTAGAGACAGTGTTTCACCATGTTGGCCAGGCTGGTCTTGAACTCCTAATCTCAAATGATCCACCCACTTCCTAGGCCTTCCACAGTGCTGGGATTACAGATATGAGCCACCATGCCCAGCCAGCATGTTAGCTATTTTGGTTTGGTTGGACACAACAGGATCCTGATGAAAAGAAAGCCAGAGTAGAAAAGAATCTAGAAAGATATGCACCAAAATATTAATTGATTATATGACAGTGATCATTTTTTATTGTTCCTATTCTGCTTATTTATGATTGCTGATTTGGCTTTCTTTACAATACAGTTATATGACCTCTATAAGCTTACTCTAAGAGTAATAAAGAAGAAAAGAAAAACCAGACTGCAGTGGGCTTTGTGTGCCATTCCCCACTAGCACTGCAAGGAAATTATAGAATCTAGGCTCCCCTGAAGCACCACGCAAACCAGCTTTGCCTGTGCTTCCTGGGATTCCTACACCAAGAAGCTTCCATTATGTCTCTGATATGGTTTAACTGTGTCCCCACCCAAATTTGTCTTGAATTTTAGCTCCCATAAGCCCCACATGTCACAGGAGAGACCTGGTGGGAGGTAACTGAATCATGGGGGTGGCTTTTTCCTGTGCTGTTCTCAAGATAGTGTATAAGTCTCATGAGATGTGATGGCTTTATAAAAGGCAGTTCCCCTGCACATGCTCTCTTGCCTGCCACCATGTAAGACATGCCTTTGCTCCTCCTTCACTTTCCACCGTGATTGTGAGGACCCCCCAGCCATGTGGAACTGTGAGTCCATTAAACCTCTTTTTCTTTATAAATTACCAAGTCTTGGGTATTTCTTCATCGCAGCATGAAAATGGACTAATACAGCCTTCACATCAAGAGAGAAAGGGACCTTGCACAGAAGTTTTCTGTGTTCTTGGTGGCCTGTGGGGTCCCAAGGATTCACATTGCAAGGCCATTTGGCATCCACACTCCACACGAGGCAAGTTCATCAGTTTCGTCCAATACCTTCCTCATGGCCAGCCATTGGGTAGATTCAGGCTGCTCTTGGCCCCAGCACCTCTCTCTGGGGGCTCACAGTATAGAAAGGAGCTGGCACAGGCACTTCTGTTAGCAGGTAGGAGGTATGCATTCATTCATTCATTTGGTGACTATTTAATGAGCCTTTTATGTGCCAGCCCCTGAATGAGGAGTGGGGCTATTGTGAGGCTCTAGTGGGCTAATGCTCAGCCATCAGCTATAAGATCACATGCGGGTGGGCTTCTGCTGCCCTTCAGGTCTATGCTCTGCCCTTCTCCACCCTGCTTTATGCCCAGAAGTCTGACCTGTGAGCGCTATGTTAACATGCCCTCTCGCCTCTGGCTTCCTGTTGGCTGGACCAGTTGAACAGCCCTCGCAGGAAAGTGGAGAGAAGGAGAAGGTTGAGCCTGGGGTACTTATCCCCCTGGCACCTTCCTTGCCTCCTGCTGGACCTGCCCCTCCACCAGAAGTCACTGATCGTCTCACAGCAGCCTTCTCTATGGGACCCATCCTCCCATTTCTAGTATCTGCTCCCTCCTGCTGTCCCCTCCTGGCCTAGAAACATGGCTACTGTGGGAGACTGCACCTTCCCTACTCTTTCCCCCCGACACCAGGCTCCTTGGTAAATCAGCCCTCCTGGAATTATCCTCATGTGAGGGGGCATTGGTCTCAGTTGGGACACTCCTCGATGGTTACTATTAACCCCCATTCTACAGATGAGGAAACTGAGGCTCAAAGAGGTACCTCACCCAAGGACACTCGGGAGGAGAGGAGGCGGCACTGGAACCCAGGAGGGTTCGATCAGTGTGATGAGCAAACTGTTTAAGGCCTGGAGTGGTCTCTTTGGGATCTGTGACTTGATCCCTCTTCAGGTGCTCCTCCTCTTGCTTGGAAGGGACTGTGGGAAGGATGAGGGTTTGCCAGGAGAATATTAGGGAGCAATACTGGCTCTTATCAGGGGCTCACATATTACCTGGGCTTTTCTCACCATCAGAGTAAAACCAAGTTCAGAGCCAAGCTTAGGTGCCTGCCCAGCGCCAAAGGTCACAAGGTTTATCTGTCTGCTTTGGGTCCGAGGCCAGCCTAGTCTGGGAACTCTCCCTTGGGGACCTCGTGGTGCTGAGAGAGGCCAAATATCTTCCTTCCATGGATCCCCCTCCTCATTTCTTGGGTTTAACTTTGTCCAGGTTCTCCCCACTATTCAGGAATGCCATCTGAAAAACCAGTTCAAACTAGGACTCATTGTATTCACCCATTCCCCTCACACCCACACAAGTGAGTGCACATACACACAATCAATCACATGACTCTGCATCTTAAGCAAGATCCTATTGCAATGCTTAACCCCCAAAAATAGTAGGATTTCAGGCACTGGGTAAGAAAGAGATTCTTTCAATCTTACCACAAACATGTGAATGACCACTCCACCTACTCCAAACCATGGTGACTTTAAGAACGAAAGGGAGCAATGTGAATAATGAAGTCCAGACAGCTGGAGTAAAAGGGACTGTCCCAGGCAAACCACGACATGGGGTCGGTCTGCCTATGGGTGTCAGGGAGTTGGAGATGACTTTTCCTTTTGTCCTAGCATGTGGCCAAAGCCCCAAGCTAGACATTAGGCACAAAGAGCCCACATGCTCCAGAGCACAGTTTCTGACCTTTTCCTGTGCCATGCATCCTGTTGCTATCAGTGAAGCAATCGACCCCTTTTCAGACTAATGGTTTTAAATGCACAAAATGAAATACATAGGATTACAGAGAGAACTCAAGATACAGCTGTCAAAATATTAAACAAATTTATGATTTAGTAATACTCTTGTTTCTTCTTTATTAATACATTAAATAACAAGACCTAGCAATGAGTCTAATTACTACTATAATTTTACATAGAGATGAGTGTAAAATGTTACTTTTAAGTATCTGTGACAACTGTAGCTGTTGGGGGTGGGGGAAGAGTAGGGAAGGTGCAGTCTCCCACAGTAGCCATGTTTCTAGGCCGGGAGGGGACAGCAGGAGGGAGCAGATACTAGAAATGGGAGGATGGGTCCCATAGGGAAGGCTGCTGTGAGACCATCAGTGACTTCTGGTCACTGTAGTGTGATTTCTGATTGTGAAGGGTAAGAAAGTCATAGGCAATACTAATACTATGGGGGGGGGGGGTTGGTGTCTTCATTTTGAACAGAAAGAAATGCCAGCTTTTACCTAGAGATTAACAAATATGAAAAATAAATCTTCCCATCCAAGCTTACAGACTCCAGGCAAAAACAAAAACCCCATGGCCACTAAGAGGCCATGAGCTCATCATCTAGCCTCGTGTGTGTGTGTGCGCATGTGTAGAGATGGGGTCTTTCCATCTTGCTCAGGCTGGTCTCAAACTCCTGGGCTCAAGCTATCCTTCCACCTCAGCCTTGTAAAGCACTAGGAATACAGGTATGAGCCATTGCACCTGGCCCACCCAGGCATATTAAGAGGTTCCCAAATTGGCCGAGCCAATATCACTTACTTCCCCACCTCCACCTTTTATAAACAGACTTAGGGATGGAACAGGGTTGGAACTGCCAGTGGATAGGACTGCTTCTCTGTCCTCTAGTTAAGGGAGAAGAGTAGCTTATGGAGATTGGGGGTGCTTGCAAGGGAAGCCAGGCATCTCATTCGTGGTTGGACTCCCATGAGCAACAGGATTTTCAAACCCATTCTAGAAAAAGCAGGAGAGAATTTGAGTCCATGAGGTAGAAAAAGGTTGCAGTCAACCTATGAGATCCACCCAGGATGTTAAGGGACAAGAAAAGGGAGATAGATCAATTGGAGGAAAATAATCTAATTCGTCTCATCATCTTCAGACTCATCAATACATAAAGTGTGCCTTGCATTACAGCTGCATCCAGGACACCACCCAAATGCAGTTATGGGCCGAGGAAGTCATGGGGAGACCCATTCCCTCCTATGATCTGACAGCACCAGCGTCTTCCCTCTTAGCAGCCTGATGACCACAGACAGAACTTACAGAACTGCCTGGTTAGACCTCGCTTTCTTTCTGGGGACTTGACAGTCCTTCTGGTAGGGGCGCCGACTGACTGGAGTCTGCCCCAAAGACAGCAGAAACCCTTCATAATTGGATGCTTAAACAGAAGACAAAGAAATGTATGCTCAGGGAGTCCACATCCCAAGTGACAATCCCAAACTCAGGGAGTCCTATGCGTGTGACCAACCACAGCAGACATCTGCGTGCACCAAATCACATCCTCATAGCCACCTGATTTCACTGAAGCTCTGATGGAAGGTTTGGCAGATGTTTCTAGATTCCCACCACAAGTGCTTGCAGAGGTTTTCTCCAAAGCAGGGAAAAGCCACTTAGTTGATGGGCACAGGTAGAAGCAGAAGGATGTTCATTTTCCCAGGGACAACACCTCAACATTGAGGGAGTGGGAGTCAGTGGATAAATGTCCCAGCCTCTCCTCCCTCCAGCAGGACAATGCAAAGGTACATTCTGCATCTACGGTGCCTTGCAAGTTACCCAGCGGCTAAGCAGTAAAATAAGGCATGTTTAGTAGCTTTTCTCTCTTCCTTCTCTCCTTCTCCCTCACTCTTTTTTTTTTTTGAGACGGAGTCTCGCTCTGTCGCCCAGGCTGGAGTGCAGTGGCCGGATCTCAGCTCACTGCAAGCTCCGCCTCCCGGGTACACGCCATTCTCCTGCCTCAGCCTCCCAAGTAGCTGGGACTACAGGCGCCTGCCACTTCGCCTGGCTAGTTTTTTGTATTTTTTAGTAGAGACGAGGTTTCACCGTGTTAGCCAAGATGGTCTCGATCTCCTGACCTCGTGATCCGCCCGTCTCGGCCTCCCAAAGTGCTGGGATTACAGGCTTGAGCCACCGCGCCCGGCCTCTCCCTCACTCTTACTTCCAGGGCACCTTTCCAGATAAACAATTGCACCCAACCCTTGTCTCAGGGCCAGCTTTTGGAGGAATCCCAATTAAGGCTGTGGTTCATCACATAGCTGAATACATCAGGCTTCCTTAAAGGGTCCCCAGAACCCATGGCTTCATTGGCAAGAAGCTGGAAGCCCCTGGGGAAAACGTTGGGGAGTGGAGATAGAGAAGAATCATGAAGGGCGAGGTAAACCATTGTGAAATTATAAAATTCAGTAGGTTGAAAAAGAACAGAAACCTGGCCGAGGAATCACTGGAAGAGCACACATTGAAAAATGTGCCTACGACAGTTGAGAATCTGTCTACTGACAGGAGAGGGCTTTGTGAAGAAAACGAACCAGAGCGCGATGTCAAGCAGACAGATTGGTCCAATTAAGGACGGGGGAGGCTGGGGAGGCAGAGTGAGTTATGAAGCCCTGGCTTTGGCCTGTGGGGGTTCTAGAAGAGCTGTTCCCAGCAGGGACGAGACACCGAGTCCCAAAGGACAAAGAGGAGGGAAAGGACCTTCTAAAGGCTACTGATACTGCTGCCTGCACCTGCGAGGCGTTTTGCGCCACAGGCAAGCTCAGCGTTCCCTAAATGTGCAGTCTGCAGGACACTGACTCTGTATGGTTCTCTGGATAAAAAGCGGATGGGGTGAGTATGGGCGGGGGGAAGCCCCCTCTTGGAGAGTCATTCATTCAACGAGTGCTCATGGAGTACCTAATCTATTCTAGGCATGGTGCTGGGCACCAGGATCATAGCAGAGGACCAGACGGACACTTCTGCTCCAGGAACATTGCAGCCTTTGGGGGAAACAAGGATTAAACAAGCAAACATGGTATTAGCTAAAACTCACTGCACGGTGGGCACGAGTTTACATGTACTACCTGATTGAATCTTCAGAACAAACCTCAGTGATCTTCATGATCATTATTTTAGAGATGAGGACACAGAGGCCAGCGTGGTGGCTCATGCCTGTAATCCCAACACTTTGGGAGGCCAAGGTGGATAGATCACTTGAGATACTGGCCTGTATCTCAAGACTAGCCTGGCCAACATGGCGAAACCCCATCTCTACTAAAAATACAAAAAAAAAAAAAAATTAGCTGGGCATGGTGGTGGGTGCCTGTAATCTCAGATACTCAGGATACTGAGGCAGGACAATCGCTTGAACCCAGGAGGCAGAGGTTGCAGTGAGCCGAGATCTCACCACTGCACTCCAGCCTCACCGAGTGAGACTCTGTGGAAAGGAAAAGGGAGGGGAGGGGAGGGGAGGAAAGGAGAGGGAAGGAAAGGGGGAAAGAAAGAAGAAAGAAAGAGAGAAGACACAAAGAAGAAAGAAAAAGGGAAGGAAGGGAAGGGAAGGGAGAAAGAAGAAAGAAAGAAAGAAAGAGAGAGAGAGAGAAAAAGAAAGAAAGAAAGAAAGAAAGAGAAAGAAAGAAAGAAAGAAAGAAAGAAAGAAAGAAAGAAAGAAAGAAAGAAAGAAAGAAAGAAAGAAAGAAAGAAAGAAAGAAAGGAAGGAAGGAAGGAAGGAAGGAAGGAAGGAAGGAAGGAAGGAAGGAAGGAAGGAGAAGGAAGGAAAGAAAGAAAGAAAGAAATGAAGGAGGGAAGGAAGGAAGGAAGGAGAATGAAAGAAAGAAAGAAAGAAAGAAAAAGAAAGAAAGAAAGAAAAGAAGGAAAGAAGGAAGGAAGGAAGGAAGGAAGGAAGGAAGGAAGGAAGGAAGGAAAAAGAAAGAGGAAGGAAACACAGAGGCACAGAAAAGTCACGTGACTTAGCCAAGGACAAAACTGCAATATGTGGTCGAGCTATGACCCAAACCCAGGCAGTCTGGCTCCCATGTCTGCATTCTGACCTGCTACACTTTTATATTAAAGAATCTGACAAGTCCTGCAGACAGGACCTGCTGCATAATTTGTGGCACCCAATGCAAAGTGAAAATGCACAACCTTGGCTGGCAGCGGGGAAGTCGTTTTCCTCTTCTCACGGGCACCTCAAATCACAGTATACAGACAATCCCCAAGGGCTTGCAACTTCCTCAGTACCTGGGTCAGAGGTAGGTGAGAGGTCCCCACTGAGTTGCCTGCTAAATGTGCGGTGGTGCTGTCAGCTCCACGATGGGATAGCTGCCACCTTGCCCTGACCTGAGACACTGTGCGTCGGGCACTGGATCCCAGCCCTCTCCTTACCTACACACAGGCCCCTGAGCGGGGCAGAGGATGACAACAAATGGGGCCTCCTCTCACGCCAATAGGCCTTGAGCACTGTGGTTTGGGGCCCTGGTTGGTACAGTCTCAGGGCATGGGCAGCCAGTGGAGGCTGGTGAAGGGGAGCAGGCTGCTGAGAACCCACCCTAGGGAGCAGTGGGGCTGGGGGCTACATGTGAGTCAAGACCCCAAGCCACTGACACACACTTCATTGTCCCATCAGACTTCACTTACAAAATACAACTTCAAAGATAAAATCATTAAGAATATCTTGTCTAGGCTGGGCTCCATGGCTCACACCTGTAATCCTAACACTTTGGGAGGGCAAGGCAGGCAGATCACTTGAGGTCAGGAGTTTGAGACCAGCCTGGCCAACATATGAAACCTCATCACTACTAAAAATACAAAAATCAGCTGGGCATGGTGCCAGGCACCTGTAGTCCCAGCTACTTGGGTGGCTGAGGTGGGAGAGTTGTTTGAGCCCGGGAGGCAGAGGTTGCAGTGAGCCGAGATTGCACCACTGCACTCCAGCCTGGGCGACAGAACGAAGAAGCCATCTCTAAATAAATAAATAAGAATATCTTGTCTAACATTGCAACTGCCTGAAAAAAAAAGAAAAAAACGTATTAAGAATTTCAGCCGGGCATGGTGGCTTATGGCTGTAATCCCAGCTGAGGCGGGTGGATGGCTTGAACCCAGGAGTTTGAGGCCAGCCCAAGCAACATGGTGAAACCCTATTTCTACCAAAAATACAAAATATTAGCCGGGCATGGTAGTGCATGTCTGTGGTCCCAGCTACTCAGGAGGTTGAGGCAGGGGGATCGCCTGAGCCCAGGAGGTGGAAGCTGCAGTGAGCTGAGATCAAGCCACTGCACTCCAGCCTGGGCAACAGAGTAAGACCTTTTCTCCAAAAATAAATAAGTAAATAAATTAATAAAATAATTTCAAGACAGTAACTGTAAAGCATTAAATTCCAAATGCAGACCCTTCTGAGCACTGGGCCCTATGCCTTCATCCAAGAAGCTGGACCCACCTGTGGCCAGGGAAATCAAGTAAAGGTTGGACTTCATTTAACACAATTCTCCACGTTCGCTTCAGCACAGGACCGCTTTTGGGGTTAACAGTCCATGGTGCTATCGTCCCATGGACCACTCTTTTAGAAATGCTACATCATCTCATTCAAACCTCATCATAGCCCTGCAAGTCAGGAAAGTCCATGGTTATCATCACTTTTCCCAGAGGGAGAAACTTAGGCACAGAGAAGAATGTGTTTCACTTGAAATACGACAGTGGTTAAGAGGCAAAGACATCTCTCAAACCCAGGCATCCAATTCTCTTTCTCCTCAATATACCACCCTTCCCAACCCTCCAAGATGCTTTTACACATCCTTTATTGACAAATAAGGAGCCCTCAGGAGAGGGCTGTAATGCTGGCAGGTTTCCAACCTGCAGCTACTATTTATTAGTAAATCTCCAGACATGCCAGGAAATTACAGACCAGCAAATTAGTTTCATCATTTCACTAGTTTATTTAAGGAGTTATTTGCAAGCTCCACTAAAATCTCTTTCAAGCACAAGTTGTAGGAAGGGTGTTTTTTTTTTGGTGCCTCAATGATGCTATGTTATCCTGAGCATCCAAAGGACTCCTCAGGGAAGAGAAGTCCCATCAGACTAAGAAGAAACTGCTAACTTTAATGATACTTAATGATAATCACACCCCTCATAAGTGTGGTGGCCATCCTCCAAGATGGCCCCCAGTGATTGCTGGACCTCCCAGGATCATGCCCTTGTGCAACCTCCTCCCACACTGAATGGGGCCCATCTGTGTAATCAGTAGGATACTGCAAAAATGACAGAGTGTGACTCCTCAGATTAGGTCATAAAAAACATGGCAGTTTCTATCTTCCTCTCTCTTAGGTCACTCACTGGGCGGGCGGTGGGGGGAGGGCAGTGGGTGGGAAGCAACTGCCATGTTGTAAGGACATTCAACAGTCCTATGGAGAAGTTCCCATGTCAAGCACCTGAAGTCTTCTTCCAACAGCCATGAGTGCTCTATTTTGGAAGTGAATCTTCCAGCCCCTATTGAGCTTTCGGATGACCTCAGCCCCAGCCAATGTCATGACTTAAGCCTCATGAGAGACCTTGAGCCAGAATTACTCAATGAAGCTTTTCTGAATTCCTGAACGATAGAAGGTTTGAAATAATAGATCTCTGTTGTTGTAAGTCACCAAGTTTTTGGCTAATTTATTAAACAGCAATAGATAGCTGTTACATTTTGTTTAAAAAAAAAAGTTAGTGGGAAATCCACTGGATTGGGAGGGGACTGGTCTACTGGAATTAGATCTAAACATAGTCACGTTTTTCACGTCATTCTCTAGTGGCTAACACTGTCACTTCAAGAGAGTCTCAGGGGACACTGCAGCCACATTTTTTTTTTTTTTGAGACAGTCTCTCTCTGTCACCCCGGCTGGAGTGTAGTGGCATGATCTCAGCTCACTGCAACCTCTGCCTCCCAAGTTTAGGCAATTCTCCTGCCTCATCCTCCCGAGGAGCTGGGATTACAGGCTCCCCCACCACACCCAGATAATTATTGTATTTTTAGTAGAGACAGGGTTTTGCCATATTGGCCAGGGTAGTCTCGAACTCCTGACCTCAAGCGATCCGCCTGCCTGGCCTCCCAAAGTGTTAGGATTATAGGCGTAAGCCACTGAGCCTGGCCTGGAGGGAGATGAGGAGGCAGAGAAGGAGAACTCAAGTCATTGTCTAAGGCTTTCAAATAGGAAAGCATCATGGTGGTGGCTAACAGCCTTTTGTGGGGCAACATGAGGTCACACCCCAGGGATAAGAAGCAGCCCGTACTTTAGCGATGCATTCTATAGCTATGAATTATCACCAATACAGTAACAATAGTGACTACTGAGCACTCTACATGCCTAGACTTCATACTGACTTTCAGTGCTTTACTGCCATTAACCCAATGACTTGATGTATCGGGCAGAGCACATCTGTTGCGGGTGACAAACCCCAACTCAAACCAGCTTATGCCAAAATGGGCATTTATGGGTTCCTTAACTGAGAGATTCAAGGGAGTATTCTTGGCTTCAGGAACTACCAAATCCAGGGTCTCAAACAAGGTTTCTCAAACGGGATTCTCTCTCTCTCCCTCTCCTCCCCCATCCCCACCAATCCCCCTCTTTCTTTTTTTTTTTTTTTTTCCCCAGGAATTTGATACCAGTAGCTCAAATCTGTGCTCTTACAACTCATAATATAAAAGCAAGATACTCTATCTTCCAGCAGCCCCTATCATATCTCATTGAGGGACTCTGATCAGGCCACTCCCTTAAATCAGTTACTGTGGATGGGACGTGACGCACAATGATTTTCTGGGCCTAGATCACGTGCTCACTCCCTTCACCCAATAGGGGTTGGGGGAACAGGGGTTGCCAGTCCCAGCAGACACACATGGGATGGTCATGTCCTAATTGAAAAAGGGATGACCAGCAGAGAGAAATAACACAGATTCATTAGTGTTAATATCCCCATTTTATAGAAAAGGTAACTGAGATTAGAGAAACTGCAAACCGCCCAAGATCTCCTAACAAATCAAATCTGTCTGTCTCCAGTTCAAAGGTCTCATCAGTACTCAGTGATGCTTCCTCCACCTGCTAATCTCATAGGATCCTCTAACCCACGCAGGAAATTTATAGGCAGGAGTATCTCCCTTTCCAAAAGCCAGAACAATAACCTGGCACCCTCAATCCAGACCCTGGCACCAATGCCACATCTGACCCAGCACACCCAGGTCACCCAAGGAGCCTCCCATCCCGACCCAGACTGCAGCAAGAGCCAAGCTGGAGCTTAGGAATGCAGCACCGATTATCCCCACCCACCTCCATCGGCAGGTGAACCTCTGCTATGGCATTCTTTTGCTTTTGGAGTGAAGACCCAAACTCTTATCTCGGGTAAGGGTCCTGAACATCTGGCCCCTGTTCACCCCTCTGGCCTCTCCTTCTCCATTCTCTGTCTCAGTAACACTGTTCTTATATTCGATGAAGGTGCTTTGCTTCCTCTCACCCTAGGACCTTTGCATATTCTGTTCCTTCTGCTTGGAATGCTCTTTCCTCTGATCTTCACCTAGAAAACCCACCCTTCAGGCCAGGTGCAGTGGCTCACGCCTGTAATCCCAACACACTGGGAGGCCGAGGCAGGCAGATCACTTGAGGTCAGCAGTTCGAGACCAGCCTGGTCAATATGGTGAAACCCCATTTCTTCTAAAAATACACAAATCAGCCAGGCGTGGTGGTGGGTGCCTGTAGTCTCAGCTACTTGGGAGACTGAGGTGGGAGAATCACTTGAACCTGAGAGGTGGAGGTTGCAGTGAGGCAAGAACATGCCACTGCATTCCAACCTGGGTGACAGAGCAAGATTCCATCCCCCCAGCCCCCCCAAAAAAGAAAAGCAAACTCATCCTTCAAATCAGCTCCTCGAGGAACCCTCCACACCTCCACAGTCGGGGTCAGTGTCTCTGTAGACCATTGTGGAAACTCAAAGCATTTGGTGAGGTTATGAGAATACATTTATGTGGAATTATCTGGTGAAAACATGTGTCTCCCAATAGATGTAAGATCATCAGAGCAGGGATCATACCCATGTTTCTAGTCCCCATTCCTAGCAGTTAGCCCAGGACCTGCCCCAGAATAAACCCTCAAAAACTTTTATTAAATAAATTAAAGGAAGAGAGACAGGGAAGGAAGGAGGGAGGGAGGGAGGGAGAGAGGGGCTTTCTGTGCCTCAATTAAAGACTCCATGTAGTAAACCACAAGTATTTCAAAGATGTTGATGGACCTCTTAAACTAGGATGAACATGAAGAAAATAAAACCATTACAAGCATTAGAGGATTTATTGGCTGAGCCTGGCTACTTTTCGTATTATTCCCTGTTTTCCTTTTACTGGAACCAGAGGACGAAAGTCCAGGGAGTAGGGGGAGACAGGAAGTGACGGAAAAGGGAAAAAAAGGAAGGAAAGAGAGAAGGAAAGACAGGAAGAATAAAATAGAGAGAGGGAAGAGGGTACATGAAGTATAGGAAGAAGAGTTCAAGAAGGGTGGGAGGAACCCATCTAAGCCTGATAATTCTCAACGAAGAGGGAAAGTAAACAATGCACGATCATTCTGCAAGCCCACACTGAAACACACAAACCCCACTACGCCCAGGAGCTGGCATGGTATGGGCCCATGACAGGCCATTAGATGGAAGCTAGACAGAAAATACGATCCATGGAATTAAAGGCCTTAGAAGGAGGCTTGCTCTGAAGCAAAAAGAAGGAAACAAAGATCAGTGCTGACATGGGGAGGGAGTAGAAAGAGTGGGGAATGTGTCACGCCCTTCCTCTGCCAGGAGACCTCTGTCTTCCCCTGTGGCTACGATGACAATATGAAGGGATGTTTATTGCTAACACAGCAAAATGTGGTCCAGTGGCCAGGAGTTTCCCTGGCATGATTAATTCATGTTCTGAGCAAATGAACAAGAGTTTGCATTGTTGGAGGGGTTGTGGCACACATAAGGTGGTGGGGTGGAAGTGCGGGGATGTGGCTGCTGGTGTCAGCAGTCGCTGGAGGCATGCACAGATGCTGCACACTGATGTAGTCCCTGCAAAATCCCCACCTCCCAACTCGGTTCTGGGAGCCCGGGGGAATGCAATGTTGACCTTGGTTTTACTGCAAAGAATAGCAAGCATGTGTATTGTCTCTTGGGAATGCAGACGGCCTCAAGCCAGCATCTCAGATGCTGTTTTTTAAGCAAGGAGGAGTTTACAAAAAGATAGGAATACAAGCAAACACAATACAAAGGATGACTGCAAAAAGGAGGGGAGAATTGCTAAGGTAGCAACTTAGGGGGTGACATGCCAGGTGAAATGTGTGAGGGGAAATCAAGTAAACCTCCTCCACCAACTCCACTCCTATGCCCCCATGCCTAGGCAGTTTGCTCCTGCTGGGACCATCCATTCAGTGCTAGAACTCACACAACCCTTTCTGACAGGCATACATGGATAATTTACTGACTGATGTAATTGAAAAGCCCAAGGATTAAACGGCATCAGGCATGGCTGGATCCAGGAGCTCATGAAGTGCCATCAAGACTGTTTTTCTCTCTTTGTCTCTTGGATCTGTTTCCGTCCGTGCTGGCAGAATGTCTCCAGTCCTGATAGGGGTGGTGGCAGCCATCCCTGCCTAAGGGGTGCTTCTCTTTCCCAATAGTTTCCAAAAAATCTCAGGCCTGAGTCTTATTGGCCAGGGTTCAGACATGTGCCATTCCCAGAGCCAGGGATAAGGAGTCAGTCCCAGCCAGATCGAGGTGTTAATAGCCAAGTGATGACAAATGGCTATTGTGCAGACAAAAACAACAGATGTAACCACAGAAGCTGTGTGGATAGCCACAAGATAATAGCACCCCTTCCCCACGAATTTACGCAGATGCTGGTTTCTAGGGAGGGATGCTGAGGTCAACACACACATTGGTTATTTTATGAAACAGAGAGAGCTTGGTGGAAAACATCCCTCTCCTGGCTGGTCTTTGGGAGTTTTCTTGGCAAATCCATTCTGAATCTCCAGAATTAGCAGACCTAGAAGGAGGCATGTGAAGACTTTGCTGGAATGCTGTTCATTCATTCATCACTCTCTCACCTCCTTCTTCTTCTTCAACTCTGCCATCTGCCTTCTTCCCATATCTCGCAGGAGGAACTGTCCTTATGAAAATTGTCAATGACTCCTCTCTTGTGGATCCTATGGAATTTTGTTCCTTTCCTTCCTGGGTGTCTCAGGAGAAGCTTCTGGAAACGTGCCTTACCCATGGCTCTGCTCCCACTCTTTCCATCCTCCCACGGTGAGTGCATTTACTCCTGTGCCTTCAGTTTCCATCTCTGTATTGGGTCCCAGTCCAAATTTATAGCCAGGACCACTCTTTGAGTTTTGGTCTCCTGAATCCAAATGCCTAGTAGAACCTTTACTCTTGGATGTCTCTCTGGCATCTGGAATTAAACATGTCTAAAGCACTGAACTCCTCAGCCCCGTTTCCAAGCTTGCATCTCCTTCAGAGTTCCCTGCTGGATGCCTAGGACCACCGTCCACTTGCTTACCTGAACCAGAGACTGAGGACAGACAGGCCCAGCCCCCGCCTCAGCCCTACATCCATTTAGTCACTAAATCCTCCTTGGAAATATCCCCCCACTTCCTGCCAGCCCCACTGCCCTCTAATGTGGCTCTGGCATCTGGATCTCTGCCAGCAATGTCCTAACCAGCCTCCCACTTCCCATGATGTCCACACCCCCACCCCATATCCTACCACCCACCCTGCTGTCAGATCCTTCCAACACAAATGTGACCGTGCCACTTCCTTAGTGGCTTCCCACCACTCTGAGGGATGAGTCAAACTCCTCCAGGTGACATTTCAGTCCTCCTTATAACCCAGGACCTGCCTGCCCCTCTAACCTACTGACTTTTTGCTACTCATCTCTCAAATCTCTCAAACTCTGTGCCCATCATGCTGAACAGCTTGACTCCTACCTTTGCACAGGCTATTCCCTCTGGTTGGCGTGCTCTTCCTCCTGCCTCTTCATTTGGCTTCCCTTTCTCATCCTCCAGGGCTCCTCTTATGTATAATACCCTCCAGGACAACTTCTCTAAAAAAGCTAAGTATCTCTCCCAATCAATCAGCTCTCTAGGGAAGATGGTAGTGGTGTTCAAGTTCTGTTCTTTTTTTTTTTTTTTTTTTTTTTTTTTTTTGAGATGGAACCTTGTTCTGTCACCCAGGCTGGAGTGCAGTGGCATGATCTTGGCTCACTGTAACCTCTGCCTCCCGGGTTCAAGCAATTCTCCTGCCTCGGCCTCCTTAGTAGCTGGACTACAGGCGCCTGCCACCACGCCTGGATAGTTTTTGTATTTTTAGTAGAGATAATATTTCTCCATGCTGGCCAGGCTGATCTCAAACTCCTGGCCTCAAATGATCCATCTTCCTCAGCCTCCCAAAGTGCTGGGATTACATGAATGAGCCACCGCACCCGGTCATCAAGTTCTTGATGAATAGGAAAGTCTACTGTGAAGAGGAGAGGGAAATATTTGAGTATATTTTTAGCCAATGAAGACTTTCTTTTTGATATGTACTTTCCAAACAAAAATGTATTAACTTCTTACTCTGAGTCAGCGGCACCTGTGCTGGACACAGGCATGCCAGCAAACAAGACAGACACACGCCTTGCCTTTTAGGAAATTATAATCCAATAGGAAAGACAGATACTAAATGAACAATTCAGCCAAACTTAATGGGTACTAGCCCTAACTCTCTTGTGGCAGATTGTATTTTCCAAAGATGGCTTCAATATGCTCTCTTTCAATGTGACTAACACTATTCCATTGAGACGCAGGGTCTGCATTCCCTGTCCTTGAAACTTGTTGGACTGCTATGACCAACAGAATGTTGTGGAAGTGACACTGAGTGACTTTAATGGAAGTTTCCACCAATCTTTATTTCGCTCTCTCTCTCTTTTTCTCAGGACTCTCCCCCTTGGAATCCAGTCACTATGTTGTGAGGAAGCCCAGACCACATGGAGAGGCCACATATAGAGGTTCTAGCCAACGACTCCAGCTAAAGCCTCAGTCAGTCAACAGACAGCATCTACTCATGCGAATGAACAGGTCTTCAGATGAACCCAGCCCCAAGCGTTTGGCCCTTTCAGCTCAGTCCGCAGACATCAAGAAACATGGAGAAGGATTTGCCCTATCGAATTCCCAATCCACAGAATCCACGAGTGATTGTTTCATGCCACTAGGTTTTGGAGCAATTTGTTCTGCACCCATGGCAACTATATTACCTCTCTAGGTTTCTTTGCACAAAAGAACACTGGACTGGAAATAAAGTGAGTAGCATATATTCCCATCTCTTTCCCTTAATAGCTGTTGACACTCACTAACTGTGTGAACTTGGGCCTGTCATTTCTCATCTCCAGGTTCTTTATCCTCCCTCCTGAAATATGGGGATGGAGCTGGATGATTTCTAAGACCCTAGGAAGCTTGAAAATTGTACCAACAGAGACTCTTTATGGAATGACCCAATTAAAACCATGTCAATTGATATGGCAAGAGGTGAACTTTTTAATTGAAATTCTTGATTTTTTGTTTTATCTTTCTGGGAGGTGAAATCAACTAAAGCCATTAGGAAAGCAAAAGGGCTCCTCTAATGCATAATTCATGAAAGGAAAGTGGGTTTGACCCAACAGGTCATTTGGAATAAAAATGCCATAAAAATAAAATATGTTATCCCTCCCCTTCTGCCCCCCCACCATCCCTTACACTAGCTAATGGAGGGGAAGAGTGAATTAAACTGGAGTTCAGGTCAAAGGTTTAGTTGATTTATTCCAGAATGGTCATTCCCTCCAGCTGCTCAAGTAACAATGGACATTGCAGATGTTCAGGCAGTTTTGTCCCCACCCTAGGGCCCTTGTCCTGAGTGATAAGGCCCCTCCTCCTTCCCTGGGGAGATGACCTCATTTTCTAATGGCCTGCCCAATTAGGAAGCATATGAGCCTAGCGAGAAGACACCTTGTCTGCTTCAAAAGCTTTGGGGAAATTCCCCAAAGGGCCAACCTGTTTCACAGAGGCAAAGGGAAAAAAAGTAGACAGCCTGTAATTAGTATAATAACCTGTTCAGATTCCACCTGCCTGTGATTTCCCCAGCTTGTTCATCCATTCATGTATTCATTCACTCAGGCAACAAATATTTACAGAGCAGCTGTGATGTGTAAGCCCTGGTGATACGACAAGTCCCCCAGAAGAAGCTAACGATTTGTGTGCAAGCGATTGATTAAGGAAGTGCTCCCAGGGGTGTCTGGCAGGGGGTGGGGGTGGGGGGAGCAGGACAGGGAAGGGAAAACTCCATTCAAAGGTTGATTTCAAGCAAAGTCCAGGCCTCAGCCCGATCCTTCAGCAAGCTCTGGAGTGTAAGGCATGCCTCAGAGTTTGTCCCAATTCAAAGCAAAGGTGCTAGGCTTTCAGACTTCTGCATCAGACAGTTAGGGGTAAAGCCTGCCCTGGTAGAAATGTAAAGCCCAGGCATTTCTGACACTTCACGTGCAGGCAAACGGGTTCCAGGAGCCTGTGTACAGCATTTTTTCCTCTTTTTTTAAGGCACAGGTACATGCTAGTAGAAGTAAAACAACAAAATAGCCAGGGGTAGACATTTTCCCACTCTGCCAACCTTCATATATTAGCATTATCTCACCTCATGGTTGCAAGATGACTCCAAACTTCCATCCTCTTACAACAATATCCAAAGGCAAGAAGGGTTGGGCAGGCAGCTAGCCCCACCCCTACATATCTGACTTGCCAGAGAGGAGCATTTCTCCAGTACACTTTGCATTGTGTCCTCTTTGTCAGAAGTGGGGCAATGCACCTTGTTTTGTTTTTTTTTTTTTTTTCAGATGGAGTCTCACTCTGTTGCCCAGGCTGGAATGCAATGGCACAATCTCGGTTCACTGCAACCCCCGCCTTCCGGGTGTAAATGAGTCTCCTGCTTCAGCCTCCTGAGTAGCTGGGATTACAGGCGTGCACCACCATGCCTGGCTAATTTTTGTATTTTTAGTAGAGATAGGGTTTCACCATGTTGGCCAAGCTGGTCTTGAACTCCTGACCTCAAGTGATCAGCCCACCTCGCACTCCCACAGTGCTGGGATTACAGGCATGAGTCACCACGCACAGCCTACAATGCACCCTTTTAAACCAATTCCCGCCAAAAGGGAATGGGATTACCATGAATAGTTTCCTGGATTGGGAAGAGGTCACCTTCTGTGAGCATCTTGCCCAACTCTTGATATCTAATGAGTATCAAGAGGTGGGCAAAAAACAAAAAACAAAACAAAAAGATACCTGATGGGTTCTTGTTATCAAGGAAGAAGAGGGGATAGCTTTTGGGTGAACAATGATCCATGTGTGCTACACTGGCCAATCAGAGCACCATGCTGTCTGGGCTGCAGTGATTGGTTCAGGATGGACATATTACTCAAGCCAAGCCAAACAGAGTTAGTCTTGGGAATTTTGCTGTAGTCACCAGGAAGAGGAGCTTACTCTTTCCTGAAAGCATCTGGGGCAAGAAACAGGACAGCCATAACAGCACCATGAGAACCCTGAGAATGACACCAACACAAAGAGAAAGACGAAGTAGATCCAAGAGAGGGAAAGAGATCAAATCTGGCTGGCTTATTCAGAACCCCTAAATCCAACCTAGCCTGAAACTAACTCTACCCTTGGGCAGAACCAAAAGTTCATTTTTGCTAGTTCACCTTGGTTTGGATCTTCTGTTTATTGTACCTAAAAGATTCCTAAGGAGTACAAGTGGCAAACAAGGTAGACAAAGCCTGTGCCCTTACGGAGTTCACAGTCAAAACAGGGAGACAGGTACTGGACAAAGAATTACAAGGACAATCTGGGTTACAAAGGTCAAGTACAGGGGACACAAAGACCACAAAATAAAGGGGCTAGCCTAGTGTAGGGATTGGAGAAGAGTCCCTGGGGAAATGTGGTTCAAGCTGAGATTGAAAGGGCAATGGTTGTTTCCCAGCATCAGACTCCAGTGTTACCCCTGACTTCACAGACGTAGCAGGGGACAGGCACTCACTGGGGAAGCCTTCCTTGTTTCGTTAGGACTGTGCAACTGTTCCACACTCCAACACACCCCTCACTCTTTCATCCATTCTTCCAACACTCTAATTTGTTCAAGAGCTGCCAAGAATGATCAGATTTTTTCCCCCTGCACTCCTGTAAAAGCCTTTAGTTCCGGAGAAAGACTGATTTCTTTCATGTTTAGGAGTGTTTTCTTTTCTTCTTAGTTCCTTCCCTGTAAATGGGAGCAGTCAAATCGGTTCTTGAGGTAGGGAAGGGACCAAAAGAACTCCCAGCCAGGTGCAGGTCATCAGTGAGGCTGAGAGACACTGTAAGTGGGGAAGCCCTGCAGGAAATGTGGACCTCACACTCCCCAGATAGAAAAGTCTCTCTGGCCACTCTCTTCGAACCTCACCCAGGGATGTTCTCTGGCATCACGCACTGACTCGGAAGGGAGAACAGCTCTAGGTCCAAATGGCCCAGTGCCGCTGTGATCTCCAACAAGTCTCTGAGCTTCAGTCTCCTAATTTGCAAAATGGAAAAACTACGCTCTGAGTCGTACCTGCCTCAGAGGGCTTGGGGGCATCAAAGGTGATGCTGTGAATAGGCCAGGAAGCACCCTCCAGCATCCAGTCATGATCCACAGTCTCACACTTCCATTCGACTGGGGTCCTCAGGCCCGCATTCTCCAGCCCCAAGCACAGAGACCAAATCTCCCAGCTCTCTTTCTTTGGGGTCCATGCCACCCATCCTCCCATCTCATGTCTACCATGACAGCTTCCAGAGCTAGGCCCAGGACACATGTGCTAATTGGAAGGGTCACTGTTGTGGTCTGCCACCTCAGGTTGGAAGACTTTTGCTCACAGGCTGTCACTTTCATGCTGGAGACTGACTAATCTGCTCCTTCAGGGCCCGACTTCACCTTGATTCCAAAATCAGTGGGTTCTTGGACCTTTGTCACTTTAGAAGACACCATCTATCTACCTAATGTATATGAGTAGCAACCCCCTAAAGCCAACTCCATAGCACACGACGGGAACAGGGCCCATGGAATTGTGCCACCCACGGTAGGGCACCTGCAAGGCAATATTTCAACACAGTAACTCTGCCAAGCTACCCTTTGAGCCAGTGGGTATCTTTTTTTTTTTTTTTTTTGAGATGGAGTCTCACTCTTTCGCCAGGCTGGAGTGTAGTGGCATGATCTCAGCTCACTGCAACCTCTGCCTCGTGGGTTCAAGTGATTCTCTTGCCTCAGCCTCCCAAGTAGCTGGGATTACAGGCGTACACCACCACATCCAGCTAATTTTTGAATTTTTTAGTAGAGATGGGGTTTCACCGTGTTGGCCAAGATGGTCTCGATCTCTTAACCTAGTGATCTGCCCACCTTGGCCTCCCAAAGTGCTGGGATTACAGGCATGAGCCACTGCGCCTGGCTGCCAGTGGGTATGTTAACACAGCAGGCCAACCTTGCAAAGCAACCTGTGTTAATCTTTAGTTGAAGATGGGCAGCAGGGTCTGGTCCTTAGACTGAAACCAGCTAGCTGGGTGGCCTTGGGCAGCCATGGCCTCCTCTCCTCAACTGTCCCCAGCTTTCAAACTGTTTCCAAAGCCCTTCAGCATTTGGAGACAGAAAGAAGACCTTCGGGGACTTATGGAACACTGCACACACATCTACCCCCATCTCCCAACTTCAGACAGAGCAGCACCACTTTTTAACATTTTAGAAGTTGGATTCTGAATAAAAATTTGTCTGAAAGAAGTTTTCCAAAGAAGGAAAGAAGAGGAGGAATAATTAGGCTAGTGAGTTGCCACAGCTCATTCAACTTTTTTTTTTTTTCTTGAGACGGGGTCTCACTCTGTTGCCAAGGCTGGAGTGCAGTGGTGCGATCACAGCTCACTGAAGCCTTGACCTCCTGGCTCAAGCAATCCTTACACCTCAGCCTCTGGAGTAGCTGGGATTACAAGTGCGTGCCACCATGCCCAGCTATTATTTTTTTTCTCTCCTGTAGAGATGAGGTGTCACTATGTTGCTTAGGCTGATCTCGAACTGCTGAGCTCAAGCAATCCTTTCATCTCGGCCTCCCAAAGGGATTACAGGCGTGAGCCACTGCACCTGGCCGGTTATTTCCTTTCTTACAGACTGGTAATCGAGAATTTCAGGAACATCCGAGTCCCATGTTCCTGTGATGCATTACAGGCAGGCACCACTGTGCCTGGTCCCTGTCCATTTTTTACACATGATGACTTACCCACAGCTGAGAATCTCAGACATATTTTTGTTCTAATGACTTCAAGAAGACAGTTTTTTCATAGCAGATGTTGAGTAAATGGATCCACTGCCCTTTTTTTTGGAAATGGAGTCTCACTCTGGTCACCCAGGCTGGAGTGCAGTGGCACGATCTCTGCTCACTGCAACTTCTGCCTCCCGAGTTCAAGCAATTCTCTTGCCTCAGCCTCCCAAGTAGCTTGGACTACAGGCGTGCGATACCACTTCCAGCTAATTTTTGCATTTTTTTGTAGATATGGGGTTTTGCCATGTTGGCCAGACTGGTCTCGAACTCCTGGCCTCAAGTGATCTCCCCACCTCAGCCTCCCAAAGTGCTGGGATTACAAGCATCAGCCACCGCGCCTAGCCACTACTTCTTACTAAAGCATTGAAAGTGGTTCTGAGAGGTAAAGATTCTTTAAAGTGGTGCTACTTCACTTCAGTGTGCGCGTGGACCGCCTGGGGAGCTGGTTAGAACTCCAGATTCCTGAGACCCCATCCTCTCAGGGTAGTGATTTGAGTTCAGACTTGTGGCTGAGAACCAAGACTTGAGTCCCCTCTACCACCCACCAGCTCTCTCACTGGGGCATGCCGGTTAAACAGTCTGTGCCTCAGCTTTCTCCTCAGTGAAATGGGTATAATTATGTACATATCTTAGAATTCATGAGGATTACACGAGTAAGTGTAAAGCACTTAGAACAATGGCCAGCCCATAAAAAGAGCTCAGTAGGCCAAGCACAGTGGCTCACACCTGTAATCCCAGCACTTTGGGAGGCCGAGGCAGGTGGATCACGAGGCCAGGAGATCAAGACCAGCCTGACTAATATGGTGAGACCCCGTCTCTACTAAAAAAACAAAAAATTAGCCGGTCGTGGTGGCAGGCGCCTGTAGTCCCAGCTACTCGGGAGGCTGAGGCAGAAGAATGATGTGGAACCCGGGAGGCGGAGCTTGCAGTGAGCCCAGATCACTCCACTGCACTCCAGCCTGGGTGACAGAGCGAGACTCCATCTAAAATAAATAAATAAATAAATAAATAAATAATAATGATAAATGCTCAGTAAATGTGAGTTGTTAGTGATATCAGGATGGAGCCCAGGAAGCTACATTTTAACCAGCAGCCCTGGGTGATTCGAATGCAGATCTATGGGCTGCACCTGAGGACCCCGGTTCTACAGAACATGGACCAGCCTTCATCATCTATAAAAAGTCCTTTACCTTTCATAAGAACAAGGAGCTAGGCTCTTCTGTTCCAGCCATCTGTGTGCCTTAAAAGGCAGCAGCTATTTTCCCCTCAAATGGAAATAGCTGGTTATTCCAATTAGACATGGAATACATGCTAATTACCCCCCTAAATCAGAAAGGTCAGAGAGATGGAAAGAAAAAGCGATCTATAAATAATCCCCAAACCCAGAGAAAACTTGTAATGTGTCGTTTCTGTGCCTACACACACACACACACACACACACACACACAGAATTTTTTATTGTAATTACCATTTTCCCTTTAATGTGACAGGAACATCCTTCCATGTCAACAAACACAGCCCTGTGACATTTATTTTAATGCTGCACACTATTCCAAAGTGTGGACTTACATAATGTAATCAGACATTTAGGTTATTTCCTTTCTTTTTTCTTTTTTTTTTTTTTTTTTTTGAGACATTGTCTTGCTCTGTCACCCGGGCTGGAGTGCAGTGGCGCAATCTTGGCTCCCTACAAGCTCCGCCTCCCGGGTTCAGGCCATTCTCCTGCCTCAGCCTCCCAAGTAGCTGGGACTACAGGCTCCCGCCACCATGACCGGCTATTTTTTTGTATTTTTAGTAGAGATGGGTTTTCACCTGTTAGCCAGGCTGGTCTTGATCTCCTGACCTTGTGATCTGCCCGCCTTAGCCTCCCAAAGTGCTGGGATTACAGGCATGAGCCACTGCACCTGGCCGGTTATTTCCTTTCTTACAGACTGGTAATCGACAATTTCAGGAACATCCGAGTCCCATGTTCCTGTGGCGCCCTGCATGTTTCCTTCAGTAACAACATGTGTAGATTTTGTTCAGTGTTGGTCTCTCCTGGAATGCAGAAAGCTCTAAGGGATCGGAGCTGTGCCTGCCTAAAGCCACCCTTTGCACAGAGCCTATGCAACGAAACAGGTTAGAAATGGTCAGGAGTTTATGTTGTCGATTCAGATGCACCGGGTGCAATCCCAGCTCTGCCTGCAATTGGCTCTGTGCTGTGAGCAGCGAATTAACCTCAGAAGGCTTCAGTTTCTCTGTCTGTAAAATGGAGATGGTGACATGGCATCTCATGGGGTCACCCTGAGCAGCCTGCAAGATAATGCGTGTGACATCTTACACGGTGCCCAGCACCTGTTAAGTCTCAGTTACTTGCCAAGCACTCACCAAATATTTAATGGACTAAAATATAAATAAATACATTTGCACAGTAGTCAAAATTCCTCAGGATCAATTCCTAAGATCAGAAGGGTTATACTTCTTAAAGCCTTCTAATTCGTGCTATCAAATTCTCCTCCAGGAACGCTGTGACCTCCACAAAATTCTGGTTTCTCACCACCCCCAGTAAGCCCAGGGATGGGGAATCTGTGCTAATTGTTCCCTTCCTTTGATGAGGGAAAACACAGGAGGCTGGGGGATGGAGGGGGTTCAGTACAGCAATTGCTTGAGGTCGGTTAGGTAAGGCTGACTTGAATCGCATATTTTTTTTTTCTTTTTTGAGATAGAGTCTCACTCTGTCACCCAGGCTGGAGTGCAATGGTGCGATGTCAGCTCACTGCAACCTCCGCCTCCCAGGTTCAAGCGATTCTCCTGCCTCAGCCTCCCGAGTAGCTGGGATTACAGGAGTGCACCACCACACCTGGCTAATTTTTGTATTTTTAGTAGAGACATGGTTTCACCATGTTGGTCAGGCTGTTCTCGAACTCCTGACCTCAGGTGATCCACCTGCCTCGGCCTCCCAGAGTGTTTGGATTACAGGCATGAGCCACTGTGCCTGGCCTGAATCACATCCTTTTAAGGAAGAGTGAGCTGGTGATGTGGCAGAGAGGCAGCCACCATTTCTGTGATACATGACATCAGACTTGCCTGGACATTGAAGTCAAGTCTGCCCAAGTGCATCAGCAGGACACTTAGGCATCTTTATCCTGGACCCGCAGACCCTGTGCCCATGGGCAGACAGGCCTGTCTTGCAGAGGGCAAGGAAAATGCCTGGGACCAGCCAGCATCAGCCAGCCCTTTACAGGGAGGACTGCAGTCCCTCACCGCTGATCCTTTGGGTCTCCCCTTGATCTGGAACCCAGGCTTCCTTCTTAGGCCTTTCTCCTCCCCCAGCTGTGACCAGCTGTGTCTGTTTTTCAGCCGCCAATGGCTAATTCCAGGATTACACTTTCTAAGTTGATGTAATGTAATATCCAGAGTACAAAAGCTTTGCTTCCAGCCGTGAAGCATGGGGCATTTCTCCAGGGCCTGGAAATCGCATTCAGGCCGTGGAAGGGCATGGGTGAAGCACTAAACCTTTTCATGACACACGGCTCCGTGAAAAGTGGAGGAAAATCTGGGCTGAGAGGTATAAACTCTATCGCAACATGTTTTCAGCTCCCAAGGAATTGAAAAACTCATCCTTAGTCACGTTCTCTAAATGTGTGGAGAAAGGATGGGGGACATTTCTTCCAAGTGGTGTGACATTCTCTCCCCAAAATTTCGGCCACAAAGCACATTTAGGAAAAGGGATTTGGGGAGCATAAAAAATAAGCATTTTCAAAAGAGGGAGCTATTTTCAGCAAAATAATTTCAACCCACAGAGTAGCCTTTTTTAGGGGTGTTTTTTTCTTTCTCACTTGAAGAATAATGGCATCTTCCCCAGTTTTTTAAAAAAAAAACATTAGTCATTCAGAGACATGTAAGTCTATGAAAAAGATATTATTAGTAATAAAAATCATAATTAGAGTCATTTATTTTTATTTTTGTAAAGACAGTCTTACCATGTTGCCCAGGCTGGTCTTGAACTCTTGGCCTCAAGTGATTTGTCTGCCTCGGCCTGCAAAGTTCTGGGATTATAGGCATGAGTCACTGTGCTTGGCCAATAGTCATTATTGATGAAGCACCTAACCTGTTTTAGGTAGTTCATGACAATGTTCACACTAATTAAACCTCAATATAACCTTAGCCCTACGACCAAGGCAACATTATCCATATTTTGTAGAAAAGGAAACCAAGCTTAAAGAGGGAAAAGCCATTTGGTCAAGGTAGGATAACAGTTTTCTCCCATCCAAGTACTAACCAGGCCAACCATGCTTAGTTTTGGAGATGAGATGAGATCGAGTGTGTTCCGGGTGGTATGGCCACAGACGGATAACATTTTTCCAACCTTTTATTAAATGCACCTCAGAAAAATATACACATTGTCAGGAAACTGCTGGATGGATTTCACCAAGTGAACACATCGTGTAACCAGTATCTCAACCAAGAAACAAAACGTCCCTTCCAGCCTCCAGCCAAGAAACAGGACATCCCTTCCGGCCCCTCTCCTGCGCCCTCCCACCCCTTAATTCCCAAGGGTGACCACCTCCCTGACTTACTCCATCCACTCACTTTGCCTGTTTTAAAATCCTCATCCATGGAATCAAACCGTATTTACTCTCTTATCCGTAATGTCCTTCCTGCAACATGGTGTTTGCAATAGTCACCCGTGTTGCTGCGCGTAGCACTCGTCTTATTCATTCTCGTTGCAGCATGAATTCCGTGGTGTGGATGCCTGTTCTGGAGCCACCGGGCCTGTGGGTTGTTCCCAGGTGGTGGCTCCTACAAAAGACACGGCTATGAACCTTCTCAGGCATTTCTTCTCGTGCATTTAGAAGGGAAACGTATGTTCAGCTTTAGAAGATTCTGCTTTCCAAAGGTGGTAGTCCAATTTACACTCCCACCAGCAGCATCTGGGAATCCCAATTACTTATTCGCCTCATTAGAATTTGGGATTGAGGCCAGGCACGGTGGCTCAGGCCTGTAATCACAGCACTTTGGGAGGCCAAGATGGGAGGATCACAAGGTCAGGAGTTCAAGACCAGCCTGGCCAGCATGGTGAAACCATGTCTCTACGAACAACACAAAAATCAGCCAGGCATGATAGCATGTGCCTGTAATCCCAGCTACTTGGGAGGATGAGGCAGGAGAATCACTTGAAACCGGGAAGCAGGGGTTGCAGTGAGCCAAGATCACCCCACTGCACTCCAGCCTCAGCAACAGAGCGAGACCCCATCTCAAAAAAAAAAAAAGGAACTTGGGGATTGTCTACCTTTTTGTTTTAGCCATTCTGCTGGGTGGATGTTGGATATAGCTTTTAAGTTGAGGAATCGGGCATCAAACCCACATTTTCTAGTTTGGTGCCTGCCTAGTGCCCGGTATTTGGTGGGTATTCAGGGGTATTTGCTGAATTAATGAATGAATAGCCCCAAAGCTCACAGTTGTTCTTTACATTGTTCTGCTGTTGCCTCCACCTCAGTTCCAGACTCTCCACATCACAGGCCCCAGCCTCTCCTCGAAAACAAACAGCTCAGCGGCCTGATGTAACACCTCTGGTCTCTAAGACTTGCAATCAGTATGAAAGGAAGCCAAGGGGTGCCGGGAGTTGTTTCGGGGGCCATGGTCTGTGGAACGCAGGCAGAGCTGGGAATGGTGTGGTACTGGCCTGCTAACCTAGCACATTTCCCACGGGCTCCACCAGCGGCCAGGAGATCAGCAGCCCAAGTGCTTTCCTCGGCGCAGGCCTGGCTGCCCCACCACTGGGTGAAGAAAAGCCCGTGAAGCAAAAGGAGAAAGGGAAAACAAGCAGGAGGCTGTGCAAACAGCCCGATCCGTGTGCACTAACATCTTCCAGGAGAGAAGGGCGGGGCACAACATGCAGACTGGAGAAGAGGCCTCCTAATTCCCTCACCAGCCCCACAGGTTCACTAGGGCAACTTTGTTCAGAGGAAATCAAATAGATTACCCTTCCAATTTTAAACACCCTCATGAGAACAGGATTAAGTATGATTAAGATAATTCTATTCATTGGGAAAAAGAGAGCATTGCCCAGGGCCCACTGCCCTCCAGTGTACATGGTCTGAGTGCTTCCTTCCCTTTGCTCTTTCGTTATCCTGCTGGCAAAGTCTAGGAGAGGAATGATAGCAGTCATAGTTAGCATTTTTGAGTGCTCATGTGTACGAGGCCCTGCCTCAAGCACTTTGCTGGAATTTCTTTTTTTTTATTTTTCATTATTGTTTTTTGAGACAGGGTCTTACTCTTGTCACCCAGGCCGGAGTGCAGTGGTGTCATCACAGCTCTCTGTAGCCTCAACCTCTCAGGTTCAAGTGATCCTCCTGCCTCAGCCTCCTGAGTAGCTGGGACTACAGGCATGCACCACCACATCTGGCTAATTTTTAAATTTTATAGAGATGGGGGTCTCACTATGTTGCTCAGGCTGGTCTTAAACTCCTAGGCTCAAGTGACCCTCCCACTGTGGCCTCCCCAAAGCTCTGGGGTACAGGCGTGAGCCACCGTGCCTGGCCAAGCTACCTCATTTAAACTTTGCTAAAATCCTAGAGGGTAGGGACTATTCTTGTCCCCATTTAAAGGTGAGGAGAGTGGAGCTTCAAGTGGTAATCTTTAAAGATCAAACAACCGGTTAGCTATTGGTAAAGGAATAACTCAAACCTTGGTGTTCCAATTATCTATTGCTGTGTCACAAATTACCCCAAAACTTCATGGCTTAAAACAACAACCACTTGGGAAGGGATCAGCTCTAGGCAGAGTCACCCAGGTCAATTTTGTAGCCTTCAGCAGGCAGAGGGGCTCAGCTGAAGGATCCAAGACAGCTCCTCTCACGGGGCTGGTGCCGTGGCAGGCGGGTGGCAGGGTGGGCAGCCCAGCTGGAACTGTTGCCTGCAGTGCCCAGGGGTGATCTCCCACAGCAGTCTCAGGATAGTTAACCTTTTCACAGAGCAGCTCAGGGATGCAGAGAGGGGCCCAGGGGAGAGCAAGTAGGGACCCCTCAGGCCCGGGTCCACAGACTAGCAAAGCAACACCTCGAGGCTGTCAGAGCCTGGCCAGATTCAAGGAGACGGGACACCGGCCTCTCAATGGGAGGAGGATCAAAGCATTTGCAGCCATTTTTGCCACGATTTGTTTTTGTTGGATTCCAGATCTGTCAGGGGTAACCACAAACAGATACTGCTTCACTGGTCTTTGCTGAGCATCCCCTCTGTGCCAGGCATCTGACACATTCATATATCCTGTTTTACTCATTCCTAAAAGCAAGAAAGAGAGGGAGATAGAGAAGACAGGACAGGAAAGGAAGGAAGGGACAGGGGAGGAAACCTAGGAGGCACAGACTTCTGCCCCTTCATAGATGAAGAAACCGCAGCTGGGAGAAGTGAAGTCGCTTGTCCAAGACTGCATGGTTAAGTGAGGGTCAAAGTCAGGACGCCGAGCCCCTGTTCTTCCCTCCTTCCTGCCTTCTTCCTTCTGGGTCCAAAACCCTACCCCTGGCAAGTCTGTGGCTATACTTTTCCCAGTTCCCAAACACAGCCCTGGTGTATGAAGGGTGTCCCTGGGGCCTTCACCCGTGCTTAAAGAAACCCCAGGCCAGGCGTGGTGGCTCACGCCTGTAATCTCAGCACTTTGGGAGGCTGAGGTGGGCAGATTGCTTGAGCTCACAAGTTCGAGACCAGTCTGGGCAACATGGCCTACTAAAAATACAAAAATTAGCCAGGTGTGGTGGTGCGTGCCTGTAGTCCCAGCTACTTGGGAGGCTGAGGCACAAAAATCGCTTAAACCCAGGAGGTGGAGGTTGCAGTGAGCCAAGATCACACCACTGCACTCCAGCCTGGGTGACAGTGGGACTCTGTCTCCAAAAACACAAAACAAACAAACAAACAAAAGAAACCCCAATTGCCAGAAAGGGCTGCCCCCAAAAGGGTGTTAAACAGTTTTCTTATCTCAGGGACAGCTCTGGTTTGTTCAAAGGGAAATGAGTGATTACAGGGGGTCAGCTCAGATGGCTGGAGAAGGTTCCCCTCCATCTGTCCACCCTGAAGTCCCAATTTCCTTAAAATGCTCTGCTGGGACATTGAAACTACAGATGCCATTCAGAAACAATAAATATATTTGACTCCCAATGGCTCTCCAATGCAGCGGGCAATTTTGAAGACGTGTATGCAGGACCCAGAAAACAGCTGACTAAAGCAAGGAGCTTTCAGTGCACCATCTCTCATCCTTCCCAAGCTGACACACCATGAGGCACGGCCTTTTCAGGCACTGTCCATTGCTGTAATGTGTCAGCCTGGGTAACAGAAAGCAGGCGAGGAAGGCTTCATTATAAAAAGGAATCTTTTCATGATACTTTCATTCTCTCATTTTCTTTCCTGACAAGAACTCACACATGTACACAAAAATGCGAATTTAATTTTGGGCTCTCAAAATTACTGCAAACGTGATTATTTAATCCCCCTTGGTTCAATCTTAGAATGTTGACAATTTCCTGCTAAGATCCTGGAGGCAGCAACGGAAAGTTGACAGTGTGAGTTCTAGAGAAACATGTCTGCCTTAGAATGCCCTCAGCCCTCAGCAGCCAGGGGATGGGGGGGAGGAGTGGGTAACTTATGCCCTGTACCTCGGTTTCCTCATACCTAAAACGGAGAGGGCAGCAGAACCTCCCACCCAGTGCTTCTGTGAGAGTTAAATGAGGCAAACGTGAAGCGAGCTTCACACAGTGCCTGGCATTTACATACTAAATGTTCATGCTTATTAAACATTAGCTAACTGCACATCATGATTAAAGTAGCCAAAAGAGTTCGGCTATATAAAGTCACATACACCATGTGTATAAGGGCATGTCTCTGTGTAAAAATCACCAAGTATAAATGCCTGTCCATTTTTTTTTTTTAATTAAAAAATGAATTCTCAGGCTGGTGTTGCTGTAAATTTAAAAATAAAAATAAAAAATAAAAAATGTATTTATTTATTTAGAGACAGGATCTTGCTGTGTTGTCCAGGCTGGAGTGCAGTGGTGCAATCACAGCTTACTGCAGCCTCGAACTCCTGGGCTGAAATGATCTTTCTGCTTTAGCCTTCCAAGTGGCTGGGACTACAGGCACACGCCACGACGCCTAGCTTGTCAATTATTCTTAAACTTTCTAATTATCACAAAACTAATTTGCTTATTGCAAAAATGTTTTAAACATAGAAAAGTAGGAGGAAAAACTAAACACTACCTATTATACAACTACCTTCAGATAAATATTTTTAACATTTTGGCCTATATACTTCCAATTGTTTTTAGAGTGCATAAATATATTTCATTTTTTTCATTAAGTACTTGCTTTTTTAATAACTTTTTTCTATTCACTAATGATATAAATATAGTTCCCTGTCATTAAACATTTCTAGGCAGCATCATTTTTAACGGCTGTGTGGTCTTCACCTGAAGCAGGATAGGTAGTCAAGGAAGTAACCACGTCCTCAGGACGCAGCAACAGTGGGGAGCTCTGGTCAACACAGTGAGCCCCGGCATCCTCACGGTAGTCAAGCTCGCTCAAGCAAAGCACCCTCCAGTTGGGAATGTCCCCGGTAGGGAGCATGCGCATTTTGATTTTACCGGTCCTCAGCAACAGTCTGACCCTTTGCTCATTATAAGGGTAAAAAACACTTCAGGTGGAGGTTTTTTGTTTTTGTTTTTGTTTTTGTTTTCTGAGACGGAGTGTTGCTCTTTTGCCCAGGCTGGAGTGCAGTGGGGCAATCACGGCTCACTGCAACCTCCACCTCTCAGGGTCAAGCAATTCTCCCTAGGATAAATTCCTAGAAATAAAGGTCAAAAGTTCTCCACATTTTTAAGCTTATATATAGGTCCATGGCATCCTTCAGAGAGGGTACATCACTCCCACCAGTGGTGAATCAATATTCTTTTCCACCCCTGCACATTCCTTGCTCAATTCTTTCAATGATTTTTTATTGAGCACCTACTATTTCCAGCCACTGCTAGAGATGACTAGAATAAGCCTTTTTCCTCTCTATGTTCCATCTCCAAGGATCCCCTATACTCAACTCTGAGGCTATGGTTTCAATCCGGCCCCTTTATCTCCCTATTTTACTGTCAGAGAAATGGGACTGTCTGATAAGTGGACCAGGGTGGAGACAGAGCTCCAGTCTCTGAGACTGCAAAGGGCCCATCCTTCTGCCCTTCAGTCAGGAATGTGACAGTCCGAATGCCCCCTTCCTTACTGCTCTTGTGTCCTCGGTGCCTCGATCTGCTTTTCTGGTCCAAGTTTTCTTCCTAGATGTTTGGCAAGAGGTTATAACCCAGACAAGAAGAGGGTTTCAACTCAAACACCAACATGGTGGTTGAGTAGTGATAACCCGGATCACTGGATTGAGGAGGATTCTGAGGCTATGTTTGAGGCCAGCTGGAAGACTGCTGTGATTGACTGGTGATGTCTGCCACAGACATAGGCATGGAGACTAATGACAAGTATACCTGTCAATTCTGTTATTTACTCTGTTTCCAGCTTCTGCTGTCCTTAGGACAGATCCTCCTAGATTCATGTGCCATTCTCCTGTACTTCTTTCTTTTGCTCCTTCCTTCTTTATATTCATTCCACGCACTTTCTCTTTTTGTTTCTTTACCTCACACACATTTGTCATCTCAGTAAATCTTGTTTTCTATAGATTGCACCCTCCTTGTATGAAGCTTGCCAGAAGTGCTCACTTGTGCTCTCTGCCTCTCTGCTTCTGCAGTTCATCCATTAAGTTTATCCCCTCTGTGTTGCCAAAAGCTGTTGGTGGTAAACAACATTCCCTGGGCTAGCAATTCCTTCTTGACTGACCCACCACAGGAGGGGCTGTTTCCCTCAGGAAGCCCCGTTTAGGCAAGAGGGACCAGGCTCCCTGAGAGTCACTAGGAAACCACCCCCACAGGAAACAAAGCACATCATTTATGGTGCCTTGTTCATGTTAGATCATTCCCTAACTGTACTTCCACCAGCTCCCAGAGACTAATAAAAAGTCAGTTTTAGAATTAACTCCATGCTGCCCTAGGCCTGTGGACTGCAACGGAAAAACTTAGCCTTATAGAATTAACAGTCTTTGGGCATAGCATTACATTCCCCATAAACAGTCTTCATGTACTAAGCACTAGCTATCATCAGACACTGTGTTAAGGGCTTGAATGCCTTATCTCATTGAATTTTCCCACTAATCTGAAAGGTGATACTGTCATTATCCCCATTTTACAGCTGAGAAAACTGAGAGTCAGGGAGTCTAAGTAACTTGCCCCAAATCAGACTCTGCTAGGGAGTGGAGAAGCTTCCAACTGTGCAGGCTGTGCAGTTACACATCATATATTAGTCAATACCATGCCTGGCTTCTTGTGTAGGGGTCATGATGTCCCACCTACCCAACAAAGAACTTGGAAATAATGGAGATAGATTTGCCATCTGGGAGATAAACCATAGTCAGTACACAATGGATCAGATCAGCAAATTGCAAAGTGGTTCTAAAGACACATCCTGACTCTCAGGTCTGTGAGAATAAAGATATTAGTGCATTTACAGAAAAAAAAAATGCGTCTGTCTAATGGAGACTTGATCATCAAAAAGGGAATTCAAAGGATGTCTACCCAAGCACCACCCAGGAGAAAGGAGAGTACACCAGAGTCTGCTCTGCTTAACTGGCATATCCTTGTTACACTGTTCATTTATTAAACTATTATTGTTATTGTTTTAGAGACAGAGTCTTACTCTGTTGGCCAGCACAGTGGTGCAATCATAGCTCACTGCAGCTTGAACTCCTGGGCACATGCAATCCTCCTACCTCAGCCTCCCGTGTAGATGGGACTACAGGCACATGCTACCACACCTGGCTAATTTTTTAATAACTTTTTGTAGAGACAGGGTCTTACTATGTTGCCTAGGCTGGTCTCAAACTCCTGTACTTGAGCAACCGTTCCACCTCGGCCTCCCAAAGTCCAGGGATTACAGGCATGAGCCACTGCACCTACCCTACTAATCTATTATTTATGGAGCAACCACCATGTATCTGCCCCTGCGCTGGGCACTGTCCTGGTATCCATGGAGCCTACGTTCTAGGCAGGGAGGTAGAGGCAGATTTATCCTGCATCAGGACCTGGACCCCTTCCAAGAGCCCTCACAGAATGCGCATGTGTGGTCACATGGTTTTGTAGAATTTGCCAGTATAAGATACTTCAGCGGCCATCCATTAAGTCCACTGTCTCCATCTGTATTTCCTTTCTGTATTTAAAATAAATATTCACTTTTGTGCTGACTTAATTTTGTTCCCCTGGAAGCAGCCCCTGGGGCAAGGATGGGAATATGGTTGGCTTATTTGGGAGGCACAGGAAACACTGGCAGGGAAGTGGGGAAATGAGAGCAGGAAGGGCAGACAGCCAACAAAGGCTGCATTATCCAGGCAGCTCCCACTGTGGGCAACGAGAGCTTATCCCATGAGAGCCTTTGGGAGACGGCATGTTTTAAAAAGTAGGTTTAATTTTTATTTAGCTATGGCAAAGCCAACAGATCAGGGGACGACTGTCATTGAAAGTTCTCTTGTTATAGCTCCCAAGGGGAGGGGACCCGCCACACCATGGGGGCCCCATAGGGAAGCCCTGGGGTGGGTCAGGAGGCAGAAAGAGCAGGAGGAAAGCATCAGCCATGGCCTTTATTGGGTCTCCATGAGAACGATTGGCCAAGGCAGGGTTGGCTAGTTTGAATACTTCAGCAGGCTCTGGGGTATAGGGGCTGTCCCTAGTTGTCTGGTCCCTGGCCCTGGGGAGATTGATTGGGCCAGGTAGATAGTGGCTGGGCAGAGCTCAGTAAAGGTGGTTGGGAGTATGGGCTCTGGACTGGCTGGTTGGGTTGAGTTGTTTACCCTCTCTGGGAATTGGCTGGCCCTGGAAAGGGCGGTCCCTCCAGTGTCAGCAAGATCTCAGATATCAAAGCATCAGAAATACAGAAAATAAAAGACATGGTTAAGACACAGGAGAGAACACACACCTCAGAATGATCCCAAGGAGTCATTGGCTGAGGGCTTCTGCAGGACGAGAACAGGGAGTAGGAGTCATTCCCAAGTCCTTTTTTTTTTTTTGAGATGGAGTCTCACTTTGTTTCCCAGGCTGGAGGGCAGTGGCGCGATCTCAGCTCTCCACAAGCTCCGCCTCCCAGGTCATGCCATTCTCCTGCCTCAGCCTCCTGAGTAGCTAGGGCTACCACGACAGGGTTTCACCTTGTTAGCCAGGCTGGTCTCGATCTCTTGACCTCGTGATCCACCTGCCTTGGCCTCCCAAAGTGCTGGGATTACAGGCATGAGCCACCATGGCCAGCCTCCCCAGTACGTTTATGGACAAGAGGTTGGCAATCCTGGCAGCTGAAGTGTCTGGGACACACTGAAGTGCTAGAACCTCTGGAATATGGGTGGGGCACCAACAGCTGTGCTCCCTATACCTAATTTTGCATGCATAATTGTACTTTTTTTTGAATAAAGAATGTTTGTAAAGCATTCCTGTAAAGAATTCCTCCAAAACTGCTTCTGATCCTACACAACTGGGTCTACCCCTATGGGAAGACAATCAGGAACTGATTGTTAAGGGCTGAATTATGTACCCCTAAGATTTATATCTTAAGTCCTTAACTGCCAGTCCCTCAGAATGTGACTGTATTTGGAGAAAGGGTCTTTAAAGAAGCACTTGAGGTAAAATTAGGTAATTAGGGCGGACCTTAATCTAGTCTGACTGGTGTCTTTATAAGGAGATTTGGACGCAGACACAGAGGAAAGACGTCGTGAAGACACAGGAAGAAGGCAACCATCTGCAAGCCAAGGAGAGAGGCCAAGAAACCAGTCCTGCTCACACCTTGATCTTGGACTTCTTGCTGGCAGAATGCAAGGAAGTGCATTTCTGTTGTGTGAGCCCCCAATCTATGGTACCTTGTTATAGAAGCCCTAGCAAACACGCTGATGAAGATCTGAGAGGCGGGTACCCTTACCTATTGGTGTCCAAGGACTCCCCTTGGCTATAATCCAGCCTCCTTCTGCAGCCTTGAGGTCATCTACTTCCCACTGAACAGGGCCCCACGTTGACAGGGGCTTTGTCACTCTGGAGGGCTCGTGTCCCTTTTTTTTTGAGATGGAGTCTAACTCTATTGCCCAGGCCGGAGCGCAATGGCGTGATCTTGGCTCACTGCAACCTCCACTTGGTTCAAGTGATTGGCCAGCCCCAGCTTGCTGAGTAGCTGGGATTACAGGCGCCCACCACCACGTCTGGCCACTTTTTTGTATTTTTAGTAGAGACGGGGTTTCACCATGTTGGCCAGGCTGGTCTCGAACTCCTGACCTTGTGATCCGCCTGCCTTGGCCTCCCAAAGTGCTGGAATTACAGGCGTGAGCCACTGTGCCCCGCCATGTCTCTTCTAAAGGAGGCTGTCACCCTCAGCTCCTGCTGGCTTTTCCCAGATCTCCTGGTTTCCCAAGACAAGCCAGAAATCTGCATTCTTTATGAACACTCCATATTTTTAAAAGTTGATAATGAACTTAAACACTTTTTTTAACTTTCTTTAGGCCAAACAAAACATTTCTGCGGTGGGATTGGATTATAAATCTGCAGTTTGCAACCTGCAACTGTATTTCTTCCTTATGGGAAGCTACAGAAGTCCTGCACAACGGACATTTCTATTTCTTGTGGTCAATGAATCCCTTAGCAATAACTGGGGAACCAGATAAACCTAGGTTAAAAATCCCACCTCTGCCGCCTATTAGCTGTATGAACTAGAGGAGGTCACTTTGCCTCTGGTGACTCAGCTTCCTCATCTGGAAAGCCGTTGTCAGATAAGTTGAGGGGCAGAGGCATGGCCTGCAAAGGCCAGGCATGCGGTGGGCATCCCAGAGCAACCGCTCTTCATGCCACCCTCATCTGTCCTCTGTTCTCTGTTGGCTGGCGTCAGGCTCCCAAGAACACTGTGACTGTTGGGACTGTGAGGGCCTCACCCTATGATAACTAAATCACAAGTAAATATCTCCTGGCCATGACCTTGTTCAGCTGCAGGCCTCTCCTGGGGATGGCCCGACCTTGGCACACTCCTCTCTGAAGTCTGCAGGTTGAAATAAATCACTGTTGGATGGCTGAACGGGTTCTACATGCTGCGGGTTAAAATTCCTTCCCTGGGAAGGGGAGGTGCTTGTTTCTATCTATCAGAGTCACTCTTAGAAACATGCCCTGACTTTCACTTCCCCAGCATTGGTTCACGACGCCAGTGAGCTCCTAAAGGAGGTCTGCTCCAAAGGCACCCCAGGTTCTGCCATTAGACTCACTGTACCACACACATTCATTTGTAATTCTCATCCAGTGCATAAGGATGGGAAGACACTCTGCTAAATATCCGTCCCGGGAAATGCCACACAAAGCAAGCTAATTCTACACAGAAAGGATGAGAGGGAGGTTGCATCCTCCTTTTTGGTACCTTTCATTAAGTAAAACTGACTTTTAGCCTGGGGATCAATCTGAGAACACAGGTAACAGCTTGGCTGTGATGACCACATTTTTGCATATGCATGTGGGGGATATGTGGCCATTAGACTTCTTGCGAGCATTCTGTCCAGTAGAAGAGCGACAGCACAGCCAGGTTTTGGAAGCAAAAGGCTCAATCCTAGCTTGGTTATTTCCTTGCTGTGTGAGGACTTTGATCGACCTCCTTAACTCTCCAAGCCTCGGTTTTCTTATCTGCAAAATGGGCAAAGAGTAATGCCTGCCTCATTGAGAAGGTAAGCGGAATAAAGGAAAGAATATGAACTTCTTAGCACAGGGCTGCACTTAGTTGCTAAAGCCTGCCGCCCCCAAGCTAAGCACTTTACGTGAATTAACTAATTTACTCCTCCCAACATCCTATGCATCAACTCTATTGGATTGTTTTTTTTTTTTTTTTCCCCTCTCTCTTTCTGGCTAATGAGGCTCCGTGGAGTATGTTGAACATCTTTGTGCTTTTTCTCTAGAATTGTTGGGTAACTTTCATCAGATTTTTTCAGAGCAAGACAAATCCAACAGCAGTGTTTAGGAGGAACTGACTTTCGAGCAAAGCCAGGGGCATCGATGATACTGCTCTTTCATCCCTGCTGCCCTTCAAGTCTAAGCATCCACAGTGGAGCCCAGTGGTATTAAAATCATTACAACAATTCAAAACATTCAAAATCAAAACAAAACAAGACAAAATATTTACAGCATGATTAGATAACCTAATCCACTACTGGGTGGCCCAGGGAGTTCATAGGTCACTGTGTAAATATTTTCAGGCAATAAAATAGTTACTGTTTTTGAGCATTTCCTAGATGCTGTGCTGAATATTTTTTACTTATTGTCTTGCTTAAATCGCATGACGGTCCACAGGGATGGATGCTTTGTTATCCCCATTATATAGAGGAAGAAACTGAGACTGCAAACAATTAAGTAATTTAGCCACAGATGCTACTCATAAGGAGGGACCAGGCTTCCGACACACATCGGATGACTCCAACATCCTTGCTTTAGTTTCCCAAAGCTGCAGTTGGCTTGGACCAAGTGACGAGCTTTAAATCTGAGCTGGAGACAGCACCACCTTCTAGGGACATTTGCTGACAGTGGGGAGAGGCGTGGTGTTGGGGTGGGGGGAACTTAGGAAACAACTATTCGAAGTCTGAATAGATCTTCCAAAGTCGCTATCCTTTTATACAACATCCTTCTTTCTTCCTTCTCCCCTAGAGCTAAATACCTACAAGAGTGGGCACAGTAGAATCAACCTTGGCTTGAATACGGTGTCCCTGAGTAAATACCAGCTGTGCAACAACCTTGAGTACATCTTTTTGGCTTAAGCAAAAAAAGGAGGGTGGGGGGGAGGGGTAAGGGTAATGGCACGTGTAATTGAAGAGTCCAGGGATACACTAGCTTCAGGTCAGTTTGACGTAGGGGCTCCAACCTGTTTTCTCCCTCCCCATCTCCAATAGCTCTACTTCCAGAGGATCGGCTCCATCTTAGAAAGGTTTTCCCCGCATGGTGGCAACATAGCTGCTGTAGCTCCTGCCCTACATCCTCCCAGATTCCTGTCTATCAGGAAAGTGCCGCAGTTCCAGCAGTCCCAGCAGAAGTTGTACTGTGTTTCAGTGGCATGAATGGGGCCACTGCCCAGCCCTGAACCAATCCTTGGGGTCAGAGGGTCATGATGAGCTGATCGGCTTGGACCAAGTGATGAGCTTTAAATCTGAGCTGGAGACAGCACCACCTCCTAGGGACATTTGCTGAATGTGGGGAGAGGAGTGGTTTTGGGGTGGGGGGAAATTAAGAAGCAACTATTCAGAGTCTGAATGGATTCCAGACATGCTTGACAAAAGAGCAATCTCTCCATGCTTCAATTCCCACTTGTGTAAAATGGGAATTACGACAGTGCCGTAGTCAGTGTGGGCTGCCATAACAAAATACTATAATCCAGGGGACTTAAACAACAGTAACCAGCCGGGCATGGTGGCTCTTGCCTATAACTTTATACTTTGGGAGGCCAAAGTGGGAGGATCACTTGAGCTCAGGAGTTCGAGACCAGCCTGGGCCACATAGTGAGACCCCATCTCTACAAAACATTTTAAAAATCAGCCAGGTGTGGTGGCACATGCCTGTGGTCCCAGCTGCTCGGGAGCTGAGGTGGGAGGATTGCTTATGCCCAGCAGGTCAAGGCTGCAATGAGCCATGATTGTGCCACTGCATTCTAGCCTGGGCAACAGAGAAAGACCCTGTCTCAAAGACAAAACAAAACACCCACAACAATAATCTACAGTTGACCCTTGAACAACATGGGTTTGAAGGGCACGAGTCCACTTACACATGGATTTCATCTTGCCACCCCTGAGACAGCAAGAGCAAGCCCTCCTCTTCCTCCTCCTCCTCAGCCTACTCAACACGAAGGTGATGAGGATGAAGACCTTCATGATGACCCACTTCCACTTAATGAATAGTAAATAGATTTTCCTTTCCTTATGATTTTCTTTTCCCTTTTCTTTTTTTTTTTTTTTTCTTTTGAGATGGGTTTCACTCTAGTTGCCCAGGCTGGAGTGCAATGGTGCAGTCTCAGCTCACTACAACCTCTGCCTCCAGGGTTCAAGCGATTCTCCTGCCGCAGCCTCCTGTGTAGCTGGGATTACAGGCGTGCGCCACCACACCTGGCTAATTTTGTATTTTCAGTAGGGACGGGGGTTCCTCCATGTTGGTCAGGGTGGTCTTGAACTCCTAACCTTAGGTGAGCCACCACACCCGGCCATGATTTTCTTAATAATATTTTCTTTTCTCTAGCTTACTTTATTATAAGAATACAGAATATGTGTCAATTGACCATTTATGTTATTGATTGGTAAGGCCTCCTGCAAACAGTAGGCTATGAGGAGTTAAGTTTCTGGGAAGTCTCAAGCTATACGTGGATTTTTTACTATATGGGGGGTCAGTGTCCCAACCTCTAAGTTGTTCAAGCGTTAACTGTAGTTTCTCACAGTCCTAGAGGCTGAAAGTCCAAGACCAGGGTTCCAGCGTGGTCAGGTTCTGGTGATGGTTTTCCTCTTGACTACAGACAAGATGACTTCTCACTGTGTCCTCACATGGCCTTTCCTTATGCATGTACAGAGACACAGAGAGATCTTCATCTTCTTCTACAGGCACTAATCCCTCCATGAAGGCCTCACCCCATGACCTCATCTAATCCTAATGATCTCCCAAAAGCCTCGTGTCTAAATACTATCACATTGGCAGTTAGGGCTTCAACATTTGAATTTTGAGGGAGGACACAATTTAATCAATAACAGACAGCATCTACCTTAGTGGATGTGGGAATTAAAAGGGGTAATACTACAAAGTTCTAGTAGTATTTGGCCTTTAGTAAATACCAGTTAATAAACAGTAGCATAAAAACTATGTTTCTGTGGGGCACAGCAGCTCACACCTGTAATCCCAGCACTTTGAGAGGCTCAGGTGGGAGGATTGTGTGAGCCCAGGCATTCAAGACCAGCCTGGGCAACACAGTGAGACCCCCGTCTCCACAAAAAAATAAAAAATTAGCCCGACGTAGTGGTGCATGCCTGTGGTGCTAGCTACTTGGAAGGCTGAGGTGGGAGCATGGCTTGAGACCGTGAGTTCGAGGCTGCAGTGAGCAATGACTGTACCACTGCACTCCAGCCTGGGCGACAGAGTGAGATCCTGTCTCAAAAACAAAAACAAAAACAAAAACAAAAAAATTACATTTTTATTGTTTAACTGATATACAATAAATGTATCCATTGTAACTATACAGTTTGATGGATTTTGGTAATTGTATACATTGGTATAATCACCTGCATAGAGAGCAGCTCTGTCACCCTAGAAGTTCCCCCAGACCCCTCTGCAGTTGAGCCCCTCCTCTGGTGCCCCAGCCCCAGGGGCAACCACTAGCCTTTCTGTCAATATCGCTTCACCTTTTTTAGAATTTCATATAAGTGGAATCACACAGCATCTTTTGTCTTTTGTGTTTGATTTCTTGCAGTTAACATACTGATTGTGAGATTCATTCACGTTGGGGGCTATTAGTATTTTCTTCGTTGATATTGCCCAGTAGTATTCTACTGTATGAATGTAACACAGTTGGCTTTTCCATTCACCATTCATGGACATTAGGACTGCTTCTAATTTTTTGGCTAAGTTGCTGTGAACAATCACGGACAGTTCTTTGTGTGCATGCGTGTTCTAGACTATAAGCATTTTACACGGGTTCTCTCTGGTTTATCTTATGGTGTGCAGCAGACGTTTAAAAGTTATTTCTTCTACTAATACATGCTACAATATGGATGATCTTTGAAAATACTGCACTAAATGAAAGAAGCTACCCATTAAAAAACACATATAGTACGATCCCGCTTACACAAAATGTCCAGAATAGGCACATTTATACAGACAGAAAGTAGATCAGTGTTTGCCCAGGCCTGGTGGACTGGGGGAGAAATGAAGAATGACTGCTAATAAGTGTTGAGTTTCTTTTCAGGGTGAGAAAATGTTCTAAAATTCATTCTGTGATCATGTTTTCACAACTCTGTGAATACACTAAAAACCATGGAATTGGGCCAGGCGCAGTGGCTTACGCCTGTAATTCCAGCACTTTGGGAGGCCGAGGCAGGCAGATCGGGGAGTCAAGAGATCAAGACCATCCTGACCAACCTGGTGAAACCCCGTTTCTACTAACAATACAGAAAAATTTAGCCGGGCATGGTGGTGCATGTCCCAGCTACTCGGGAGGCTGAGGCAGGAGAATCACTTGAAACCGGGAGGTGGAGGTTGCAGTGAGCCGAGATCCTGCCACTGCACTCCAGCCTGGGGGACAGAGCGAGACTCCGTCTCAAAAAAAAAAAAACCCACTGAACTGTACATTTTCAATGGGTGAATTGTATGCTGTGTGAACTATATTTCAATAAAGCTGTAACAATTATTCATTAAATCAATTAATGATTAAATCATTCGATGATTCCATGTATGAATGAATATTCTTGTTTCCTGGCTGTTTAATCACTCTGATACCCTTTGGAACATATTTTTAATTCAATTTAATCCAACACATTTATTGGACATCTATTAAGTTTCAGATATAGTAATTGGGACTGGAGGTTTTCAAAGACATAGGAGACAAGCGGTCGATCTTCTCAAAGACACACGCTTGAGAGAAGGAAACAGACAGTAATTGCAGCTACGACACCTAACACTTATAAATCACTTACAATGTGCCAGGCACTAAGAATGATCTCCAGGCTAATTAGAAACATGCATGTGTATGTACATTTTCTTCATTTAATCTTTATAGCAACCCTTGAGGTACTGGCATTATTTTCATTCTTTAGGTGGGAACACTGATGCACAGAGCAGGTCAGTAAGTTGCCTGAGGTCACACAGCTAGTAAATGGCATGCTGAGAACTGAAGCCCAGGAAGCCTGGCTCTGGGGTCCATGGCTTTGACTGCTTTGCTCAATTGCCCATTCAGGGCAACACTGCTCCAATGTCATGGAGTTCTGGAATGGCAGGAGCATAAAAACTGAGGGTACTCTCATGTCTCCCCTTGCACAACTTGAGTTCTGTCATTATACCTTCCCCTTTCCAGCTTCTGTCCATGACCACACCCTGGAGACCCCAGGAAAAGATGCCCCAGCTCTGTCTCCAGAATCAAATTCTGCCTCGTGACCTCTCTGCTTCTCTTTCTCTCCTGCAGCAAAGTAGAAACACCACAGTTTGTTGTGGATTAAACTGTGTCCCTCCCCAACTCATCCGTTAAAACCCTAACCCCTAATGTGACTGCGTTTGTAGATAGGGCCTTTAAAGAGATAATTAAAGGTAAATGAGGTCATGAGAGTGGGACCCTAATCTAATAGGACTGTGCCCTTATGAGAATAAGAACAGACACCAGGGAGGCACCTGCACTGGGAAAAGGCCACAAGAAGACACAGCGAGAAAGTGGCCATGTGCAAGCCAAAAGGAGAAGAGAAAAACAAACCTGCTGACACTTGATCTTGGCCTTCCAGTCTCCAGAACTGTGAGTAATAAATTCTGTTGTTTAAGTCACCTAGTGTGGGGTATTTTATTATGTCAACCTAGGAAGCTAACATGCTGCTAGACATCTGCTCCTTTTAGGGAGGAAGCTGACCTGGTCCTGGCTGGGAATGACTCAGAGAGGAAAGGTCTGAAATGTGGGCCCTTCTTGAAAATCTTGCCTGGAGGTGGGCACTGGGTGGGGTCTCTGGAAGAATCTCATCAAACCAGGGGTGTGCAGCAGCCAGCTCACATGCTTCCAAGAGCTGATTTGAAAATTTCCAGGAATTTTGCAAGCTGCTTATTAAACACAGTCATTATTAAAAATAACAAGAAACCTTCAGTAAATAAAGTACGTTAAAAATAAAGGTAATATAGACCAGCTTATTGAAGTGAAAAAAGAAAAAATAAAGGTAATACTACTACAAACCATCCCTTCCTAAGTATTTTGCTACATTTTACTCTTATGCTTGATTGAGATCATTTATATCTACTGTGTCTGTAGTGGGTACACCATATAATGGTGTGCTACTGTGCATCTCTTCCCAAATCCACATTCAGTGACACCACACATTAAGGTAGAAGCATTTACACCACAGACAGTGGCAAACACTGTGAACCAGAGGTTGAACTACCATTGTCAACTGTCTAGACTTAGGAAAGTGATAGAGAAAACGTTAATAATGAAGTGTCTCGTGTATGCAGCTGTTACTTTATGAATAGCACAAAGAACTAGAAAATACTCTTCCAATATTCAAGAACTATTAACCAAATCATCAAAGAAGTCTCTAGGCCATTGATAAATGCATATTTCTTTGTTGTTTCACTGCCATCTTATTCTTTTTTTTTTTTTTTTTTTTGAGACAAAGTTTAATTCTTATTCCCCAGGCTGAAGTGCAATGGCATGTGATCTCGGCTCACTGTAACCTGCACTTCCCAGGTTCAAGCGCCTCTCCTGACTCAGCCTTCTGAGTAGCTGGATTACAGCCTCCCACCACCACACTCAGCTACATTTTGTATTTTCAGTAGAGATGAGGTTTCACCATGTTGGCCAGGCTGGTCTCAAACTCCTGACCTCAGGTGATCCACCTGCCTCGGCCTCCCAAAGTATTGGGATTACAGGTGTGAGCCACCATGCCCGGCCTCTTACTCTTTAACAAAAGCAAAAATATCAACCAACATTTGTGTCCGAACTGCATTCACTCATCATTTGCAACTATTGGTTGGCTACTGATATGAGAGTTGAGCAAAGTCTATAAAACTATTTTGTGAAAATCAACTGGCTATGTGGAATTTATAATAAAGACTTTTGCACATTTTATTATTCTCAAGTTGTTAACTCAGTATAATTTCTTTTTTTTTTTTTTTTTTTTTTTTTGAGACGGAGTCTCGCTCTGTAGCCCGGGCTGGAGTGCAGTGGCCGGATCTCAGCTCACTGCAAGCTCCGCCTCCCAGGTTTACGCCATTCTCCTGCCTCAGCCTCCCGAGTAGCTGGGACTACAGGCGCCCGCCACCTCGCCCGGCTAGTTTTTTGTATTTTTTAGTAGAGACGGGGTTTCACGGTGTTCGCCAGGATGGTCTCGATCTCCTGACCTCGTGATCCACCTGTCTCGGCCTCCCAAAGTGCTGGGATTACAGGCTTGAGCCACCGCGCCCGGCCTACTCAGTATAATTTCTTAAAAAATATATGCAAGAGCATATGTAGCTTTTCTGAAGCAGCATTTATTAAACATTTACTAGCACACCATTGCATTCAACTCTCCCCATTTGAAGAGATTGGGCCCCAGAGGGCAGACATGCCTGCTCAAGACACACTCTAAGGGATCCTGACCCCTACCCTGCTCCTCCCACCCCATCAGGGCTACTTCTCCCATCTAATCCCAGCCCTTCCAGGGGGGATTGTAAAAGGATGGCCCGATGGGACAGGAAAAGTCTCCGGGGTTCAATCATTTATCATTATTTCTGAAACCCTCTGGGTGCCATACAAACAGCTGAGCCATAAATCCTAAGAGGTGCATAAAATCATATGAAGTTAAACATAGAGTTAAACAAAATCCAGCAATTTCATTTCTAGGTACTTACCCAAGAGAAATAAAAACATATGTGCCCACAAAACTTACATATGAACGTTCATAGCAGATTTATTCCCAATAGTTCCAAACTGGAAACAACCCAAATGTCCATCAAAAGGCACTGGATAAACAAACTGTGATATATCCACATAATAGAATACTACTCAGCAATAAAAATGAATGGACCATTGATCCACAGAAAAACATGGATGAATTTCAAATAACTATGCTGAGTAAAAGAGCCAAACACAAATGAGTGCATGCTGTGCGATTCCACTTTTTATAACATTCTAGAAAAGGCAAACATTGAAGGACAGAAACCAAGTTAGCACTTGCTGGGTACTGGAAGGGACAGACTGCTAAGTGGCAGAGGGGAGGGAACTGTTGGAGGATGGAAGGCTACCTCTCTTGAGTTTTGTGAGGATTCCACAGGTGTACTTACTTGCCAAAACTGTGCTTGAACATGGGTGCATTTTATTATATGAAAGTTATACCTCACCAGGCCGGGTGCATTGCTCACACCTGTAATCCCAGCAGTTTGGGAGGCCGAGATGGGTGGATCATGAGGTCAAGAGATCGAGACCATCCTGGCTAACATGGAGAAACCCCAACTCTACTAAAAAAATACAAAAAAAAATTAGCTGGGCATGGTGGTGCATGCCTGTAGTCCCAGCTACCTGGGAGGCCGAAGCAAGAGAATGGCATGAACCTGGGAGGCGGAGCTTGCAGTGAGCCAAGATCACGCCACTGCACTCCAGCCTGGGCGACAGAGCAAAACTCCATCTCAAAAAAAAAAAAAGTTATACCTCATCAAAGCTGATTTTAAAAGTACTGGGTATGTAACCTTGGGCAAGTTATTCTGCTTTCCTGGGCCTCAGTTTCCTCATCTGTAAAATGTAATAATAGCTGCTATACTGTGAAGATTAAAGAGAGACTATAGGTAAACCCTTAGAACAATGACTCACACACAGGTGTGCACAATTAATACAGCAATGCCCCCTCATCCAGGAGAATATGTTCCAAGACCCTCAGTGCATGCCTGAAACTTCAGATAATTATTTTTTATTTTTCTATTTATTTATTTATTTATTTATTTATTTATTTTGAGGTGGAGTCTCACTCTGTCACCCCGGCTGGAGTGCAGTGGCATGATCTCGGCTCACTGCAACCTCTGCCTCCCAGGTTCAAGTGATTCTCCTGCCTCAGCCTCCCAAGTAGCTGGAATTACAGGTGTGTGCCACCACACCCAGCTAATTTTTGTATTTTTAGTAGAGATGAGGTTTTACCATGTTGCCCAGGCTGGTCTCGAACTCCTGACCTCAGGTATCCATCTGCCTCAGCCTCCCAAAGTCCTGGAATTACAGGTGTGAGTCACTGCGCCCGTCCAACTTCAGTTAGTTCTAAACCCTATATATACACTATGTTCTTTCCCTTATGTATATACTTATGATTAAGTTTATAAATCAGGCACAGTAAGAGATTAGCAACAATAATAATAAAATAGAACGTTTATAGCAATATGCTATAATAAAAGTTATGTGAATGTGGTCTATCTCAAATATCTTACTGTACTGTATTCACCTATTTTCAGACTGCAGTTGATCGAAAGTAACTAAAATCTCAGAAAGCAAAACCATGGATAAGAGGAAACTATTGTACTAGTTTACATTCCTTACTGGTTTTTGTTAAACTATAACTAATCCAATAATAGGTATTCATTCATGCAATCAATCAACAAATATTCTAGGCATTGTTCTATTACATTCTATTACACCTATTACATTCTAGGCATTGTTCTAACCACTTGAAATGCACAAGTGGGTTGAGCACAGTGACTCACACCTGTAATCTCAACACTTTGGGAGGCTCAGATCAGGAGTAGGAGACCAGCCTGGGCAACACAGTTCAAGTTCAGGAGTTCAAGACCAGCCTGGGCAACATAGCAAAACTCTGTCTCTACAAAAAATACAAAAAAGCCAGGCATGGTGACATGTGCCTGTTGTCCCAGCTTCTTGGGAGGCTGAGATGGGAGGATTACCTGGACCTGGGAAGGTAAGGCTGCAGTTAGCTGTGATTGTGCCACTGCACTCCAACCTGGGTGACAGACTGAGACCCCATCTCAAAAATAGGAAGGAAGGAAGGAAGGAAGGAAGGAAGGAAGGAAGGAAGGAAGGAAGGAAGGAAGGAAGGAAGGAAGGAAGGAAGGAAGGGAGGAAGGAAGGGAGGAAGGGAGGGAAGGAGGAAGGGAAGAAGGAAGGGAGGAAGGGAGGGAAGGAGGAAGGGAAGGAAGGAAAGACAGTAGTGAACAAAATACACAAAGATTCTTACTTATTGTCTCCATGCTATTAAAGGAAGACAAACAATAAATGATAAAGAAAATAAATAAGTAGATTATGTAGTACATTAGAAGATACAGGCTATGGGGGAAAAGCAATAGAATAAAGTAACAGAAAAGAGGGTTGAGGGCTCATGTAGTTTGCAATTTTAAGAAGGGTGGCCATGGGAGGCTTTACTGAATAGATGATATTTGAGCAAAAAAAAAAAAAAAAAAAAAGCCTTTTTTTTTTTTTTTTGAGACATAGTCTAACTCTGTCACCCAGGCTGGAATGCATTGTTGAGACTCCGTCACACAGGCTGGAATGCATTGGTACTATCTCAAGTTCACTGCAACCTCCACCTCCTGGGTTCAAGCGATTATCCTGCCTCAGCCTCCCAAGTAGCTGGGATTACAGGCACCCACCACCATGCCCAGCTAATTTTTGTATTTTTATTAGAGACGGGGTTTCACCATGTTGGCCAGCTGGTCTCGAACTCCCAACCTGAAGCGATTCACCCTCCTCTGACTCCCAAAGTGCTGGGATTACAGGTGTGAGCCACCACGCCCAGCCTTGAGCAAAAACTTGAAGGAGGTATTCAACAGAATTATGAGAGAGGGAAGGGAGGCAGGCAGGGACGGAAGAAATGAGGATCATAATTTCCCAATTCTCTGTCAGTTGCCTAAAGCTGAGCATTAATTCTCTGGGGATACGTTAGGGGTTGGTCACGCTCTTTCTACTATATCAGTTTGAATGATATCATTGGAGCATAAACACGGAGAAAATGACAACCGAAGTGAAGAATGTCTGTAAATTACAGAAAGACATACTGACACAGCCACCCACTAGCTGAGTGACTTCTGGCAAGTCACTGGACTTCTGAGGGGCTCAGTGTCCTACCTGTGGCAAGGCGACAACAGTCCCCTTGCCAATACCTTAGGGATTAGAGGAGATAGCAGAGAGGCAGGGCTCTAGCACAATTCCCGGTGCACGAAGCGCTGCCTTTCTACTTGGGACCCCATTTAGATCCCACGGCTGCCCAGGGTGCTGTCACCTTCATTGTGACCACCAAAAGCTCGAGAACAATTACTGGCCTGCTCTCTGCAGTCCAAAGCTGTGTCTCTGGCTCTTCAATTAGCACGTGCAATTTCAACACTTCTCCAAATAGGTTATTTTAAATTCATAATCAATAATTTATAGAAATGGATGCTGCCCCCTCCCGCGTTTTAAGCACTTTAAAGAGACGGCCCATCTCCTGACACTTGACAGAGCTGATGAGCAATCTATCCCACAGCAGAGTGGCTCCACTTTCGTCAGAGCTGGGCCTCCTGGGGAGACCCCGGAGAAGAGAAAGCTTTCTAAAACATTTTAATTGTAAGTGGAGTTCATTAGTTTAGATCCCATTACAATAAATTATCATCTGATGCCTTAAGTCTTAACAAAATGGACACTGCAATGATTAGAGGCCCCTATGTTTGCAGAAAGACCCTATAATAAACCTACACTTGGTGATAACAACAGCAGACTGGTCCTCAACCAAACCAGTTATTTTTCCCTAGAGGTAAAGTCTCCATTTGAAGGTAAAAATAGAAGGCTGCATTTCTTAATTTTCACAGAAGAACCTTCACATTGGCGTCCACTGGCAAATTTAATCATGGCATTTGCCTGCTTAAAACCCTCCAGCTTTCATCACACTTTGGAGAGAGTTCCATCAGAGAATAATGTTGAGAAGATAAAAACCTGGCTCTGAAACTAATAAAGAACAAGCATGTGTCAAATGTTTATTTAACTCATTAATAAGAGAGCCAGCAGTATGGTAGAGCTGCTTCAAAAAGCATTTGATGACAGGGGGTTTCTACAGTCCCCCAGAGAGGGTGTACTGATGTAAAGTTTAATTTATTTGTTCATTTTTTAAGTTAGGAACAAAAATGACTAATGTCCTTTGGGGTGATAAAGCCAAAACCTTTGGGGTTGCCTCCTCTATCACACTTAAACCATTTGCATCTCAACAGGACAGCTATTCACAAATTTACATGTAACTTAATAGAGATCAGGTTCAATCAGTAAATAGCAAAATCAAACCAAGGTACAGTTCCCATATAGAATTCACTAATCCTTGAGCAGGCCTGGCAAATAATGCTCTAAGCCGACATGGAAAGGAACTGCAGTCTTCCTTTCTGCCATATTTCAAAGTTTTGGATAAGTTTGCTTATGAGTTCTAAATCTTCAACTTGGCCAACAAAATCTGCCTGGCTCCTTCCTCGGTCCCCAGCCCCATTCTGGTAACTCTGTCCTCCGGTGACAAGTGACAAGTTCCTTCCCAATTCACAGCAGTCACAGCAGCCTGTTTTGTCTGGAATCACAACCCTCCCTTATTCTCCTTAAGATCTCTGCTTAAGTCATTTCCTCGGGGGAATTTTCTTAAACCTCCTAGACTTGATCAGATTCCCTTGTAAGCACTCTAAGGTGGCTTTCGGCAGGCTCCCCTCCTGGCACATCTTACAACTTGGATGAACCACTTCATTGTGTAATTAGTTGTTGAAAGTCTGGCTCCCTAACTGGAATGTAAACTCCCTGAGAGAATGGAGGGCCTGTTTCACTCATCATTGGATACCGGGGGCCTAACAGGAAGGAGGGAAAGAAGGAAGGAAGGAAGGAAGGAAGGAAGGAAGGAAGGAAGGAAGGAAGGAAGGAAGGAAGGAAGGAAGGAAGGAAGGAAGGAAGGAAGGAAGGAAGGAAGGAAGGAAGGAAGGAAGGAAGGAAGGAAGGAAGGAAGGAAGGAAGGAAGGAAGGAAGGAAGGAAGGAAGGAAGGAAGGAAGGAAGGAAGGAAGGAAGGAAGGAAGGAAGGAAGGAAGGAAGGAAGGAAGGAAGGAAGGAAGGAAAAGGGAGGGAAGGAGGGAGGGAGGAAGAAAGAAAGCGAGGAAGGGGGGAAAGGAGGAAGGGAGGAAGGGAGGAAGGGAGGGAGGGAGGGAGGGTGCGGTCACCCATGCCACTTGTAATTCCAGCACTTTGGGAGGCCAAAGCAGGAGGATTGCTTGAGTTCAGGAGTTCAACACTGGCTTGGTCAACATAGGGAGAGGCCTCATCTCTACTAAAGATTTTTTTAAAAATTTGGCCAGGCATGGTGACTCACGCCTGTAATCCCAGTACTCTGGGAGGCCAAAGCAGGCAGATCACGAGGTCAAGAGATTAAGACCATCCTGGCCAACATGGTGAAACCCTGTCTCTACTAAAAAATACAAAAAAATAGCCGAGCATGTTGGTGCGTGCCTGTAGTCCCAGCTACTCAAGAGGCTGAGGCAGGGGAATCTCTTGAACCCGGGAGGCAGAGGTTGCAGTGAGCTAAGATCGCGCCACAGTACTCCAGCCTGGTGACAGAGAGAGACTCGGTCTCAAAAAAATAAAATAAAATAAGCCAGGCATGGTGGCACATGCCTGTCACCCCAGCTACTCAGGAGGTTAAAGTGGGAGGATCGCTTAAGCCTAGGAGATCGAGGCTGCAGTGGGCTGTGATCATGCACTGCACCCCAGAGTGAGACCCTGTCTGGAAAAGAAAAAAGAAAAAAGAAAAAAGAAGGAAAGGAGGAAGAGTTGTAGCATTCTTGGCTCTGCAGGACACAGAATCACTGCACTTGGGGCTCTCACGGTGCCCAGTTCCGGCCAAGAGCCTGGCAGAGCCATCCGTGTTCTAGGGAGCTCATGTGAACACAGGCTACCCAGTCCTTGCAATGCCAGAGGGGTGGGGCCTGCACGCCCATGACTGCGGGCTACATTCACCCTCACCACGTTTTGCTTGGCTCTTGGAATTTAAATTCATTGTCAACAGTCACGTTTTAATAGTCCAGAATTTCCAGTTCCTCGCAGAATATCATTAGGCCTAAGAGGCACAAATTGGCTACCGCCAAGGAGCAGCTATTTCTCAAGTTCCCCCTGCTGACAGAGATGGATTGCCAACTGCCCTTTATCCTGATGTTTTCCTCACACCCAACCCACTCCACACCCCTCTCCCCAGTCCTGTAGGAGGACCCTGAGTTTTTTACCTTGGCACTGAGGTCTCCAAGAGCCACTGAGGTCATCGAAAGAAAACATAACGAACATGACTTTGGTTCCCCCTCAAACACACCCTGCCTACCCTTGCAGTGAAATTTAATAACGTCCCCTCTGCTTTCAGAACTCACCAGGAGAGACTCCTCCCACATTGTGAAAAACTTAGTCATCTCAGAAATCTAAATTCAACTGTTGCTGAATGAGTCATTTATTGTATTTCTTAGTCCCCTTCCACACAGAACCCTCAAGAATGTCCTCTCGGCTTTCGTGGAAGAAAATGCTTCTCTCTCCTCGTGATCTGCTGTGCCTTATTTTATTAGCCAATCAGAACTCAGATGCCCATTCATTGCTTGCTTGCTTGCCTTCTTGCTTTTTTTAAGCTTTGGCTACCACAAAGCTCAGAGCTAAATTCTGAGCTTGCTTCTAGGTACATTCATTTTTCAGTTTCTGGTTTTCTGGCAACTTAGATCCTTTGTTTATTCTTCTTTGCACCCTCAGTCCCCTCTTTAAGAATTATTTCTCCCTACCCAGAGCTCCATCCTTACTTTTTTTTTTTTTTTTGAGACAACATCTCACTCCGTCACACAGGCTGGAGTACGGTGGCACGATCTCAGCTCTCTGCAAGCCTCGCCTCCTGGGTTCAAGTGATTCTCCTGCCTCAGCCTCCTGAGTAGCTGGGACTACAGGCGCCTGGTACCACACTCGGCTAATTTTTATATTTTTAGTAAAGAAGGGGTTTCACTATGTTGGCCAGGCTGGACTCGAACTCCTGACCTCAAGTGATCTGCCTGCCTCGGACTCCCAAAGTGTTGGGATTACAGGCGTGAGCCACCGTGCCCAGCCCCCATCCTTACTTAAGAACAACTAGGAAGTGGAGTGTGACTCCATTCTACCCTGGCCATAGCTGATTGGTCCAGGAGTGGACTCCTGGCTCAAGCCAGTTCCTGAGTCCTTACCTGAGGCGTGTTGGCACTGAGAGATGCATCACCCTTGAGATGCCAGACTACAGAAGTCAATTTCACAAATTTCAGGAGTAGTTGGCAGCTGTGTTCCACAACGTGGACTGGGTCACAGACAGTATAAAGAAAACCGGCAATGGGGATGGAGAAATCGCCCTCCCAGTTTTAAGCCCAGCTCTGTTCCTGCCCCCAGCTTCCATGAGACACTGTTGCTGTTCTTTAATAAATCCCTCCTTTTGTTTAAGCCAGCTTGAGATGGGTTTCTAAACGTTTTAACTGGTAATGGAAACTGTGTTGTTTGCTGTTTGAAGTCCTCAAAAAACCGGGTGTGGTGGCTCATGCCTGTAATTCCAGCACGGTGGGAGGCCAAGGTGGGTGGATTGCTTGAGCTCAGGAGTTCAAGACCAGCCTGGGCAACATAGTAAAACGCCATCTCTACAAAAAATACAAAAATTGGCAGAGCGAGGTGGCATGCACCTGTGTTCCCAGTTACTCAGGAGGCTAAGGTGGAAGGATCAGTTGCACCCAGGGAGATTGAGGTTGTAGTGAGCCGTGATGGTACCACTGCCCTCTAGCCTGGGTGGCAGAGCAAGACCCTATCTCAAATAAATACATAAATAAATCCTCAAAAATAAAAATTGAACACTTCACCAGGTACACTCAGGCTTTATTCAGCCTCTCCAAACTGGCCTCTGCACTCTCTTCCCTCATTCTCCTCCGGCACAGCAGCCTCCTTGCTATCCTCCTGACTCTCTGAGCTCCCATGCAGCCCAGGGTCTTTGCTCTTGCTGCTCCCTCTGTGGAAAGTTCTCGTCCTGGGGCCTCACAGGGCTGCTTCTTTCTTGTCCTGTCATCTCCTCAGAGAGGCCTTTCCCAACTGCGCATCCTGAAGTTGCCCCCACCCCACTCCTCCGTTTCACTTCGTCCTGTTCATTTTCTTCACCATCTTTATCACGCTGAAATTATCTTAATGACTTGCTTGTTTACCTATGCCAGGTGTACATGCACACACTCAAATCCAACCTCTATGAAGTCACAGCTGTAAGCCCAGCCACGAGCACAGTGCCTGGGACACCAGAGGTGCTCAGTAGATGGGTGTTGAATGAATAAATGTTCTTTGCAGTACAGAGTCCTACGTAATACCTCGGGTGTCAGCCTCACGTGGTTCTTGAGTTCCTCAGTCTTTGTTTTACTGGTCTTTGTCTGTCCTGGCTGTTAGACTCCCCAGAGCCTTTCTGGAACGGGCAGAAGAAAAACTAAGAGAATTTACTTCACAAATACTATGTGCTAGGTATGTTTCTAAGCACTGTACGCATATTATTTAACCCTCACAACAATCCTGTGAGGGCTCATAATGTAATATGATAGCTGGGTGTGGTGATGCAGCTGAAGTCCCAGCTACTCAGGAGGCCAAGGCAGGAGGATCACTTGAGCCCCAGAGTTCGAGACCAGCCTGAGAAACACAGTAAGATCCAGTCTCTACCAAAAAGAAATGTAGTATTATTATCACCATATGCTACAGATAAAGAAACCAGGCACCAGAAGTGAAGTCACTATTCCAAGGCCACCAGCCTGTAAAGGACTCCCGCCCAGGCAGTCAGACTTTGAGCCTGAGTCTGTGACCTCTCGGCCAGGCTGCCTCCCAGGCGAGTGGGAAGAGCGTGTCCTCATTTCTTGGGCAGAGCAGTAAGATGTGTATCTCTCATGCTTACATTTGGCCCTTTTTTGTTTTTTGTTTTTTTAGAGACAGAGACCAGCTCTGTTGCCCAGGTTGAGATCAGCAATGGCGTGATCTTGGCTCACTGCAACCTCTGCCTCCCAGGTTCAAGCAATTCTCCTGCCTCAGCCTCCTCAGTAGCTGATATTACAAGTGTGTGTCACCACGTCCAGCTAATTTTTGTATTTTTAGTAGTGATGGGGTTTCACCATGTTGGCCAGGCTGGTCTCGAACTCCTGACCTCAGGTGACCCGCCTGCCTCTGCCTCCCAAAGTGCTGGGATTACAGGTGTGAGCCACCGTGCCCAGCCACACTTGGGCTTTTGGGCTGAATACAGGAGAGTAGTACTCATTCTAGCACAAGCTCAGGGCGAAGCTCGTCTGATGAGGACCATGACAGATTGCGATGAGACACCTCGGGATGATTGAGGGCTTTCTCTAATCACACCAATTGGTATCAATTACTGCGTCGGCCCCCTGAGCGCATCCCTGGGATTTCCACCTCATTAGATCATTGGTGCCAAATGAAGCAACAGGGTTCTGCGTCTCCTTCGGAGCTGTTTGTGTTATAGGCAAAAATCGTAAAGGGTGACTGGAAAGGCGCATCAGAAAACCTCCAGGGAGCAGCCGCAGTCTAGTCGGAGGACCAGAGACTAAAACAGTCACAATTTAGTGCTAGAGGTTTCTGATTTCAGTCAACTCTTAACACCTCTGCCAAACTCCTGCTCCAGTTCTTACTGAAGTCGGTGATGCAGCCCCAGAAGAAGCAAAACCGTGGAACCAGGGGGTCCAGGAAGGGCCACGGAGGAGGGGCTGTGAGCTCTGGGGCTTGGGGATTCAGCAATAGCAAGAATTCAGCTTCATTGGGCACAATGCCAAGGGGGGTTTGAGGCTCCCTGTAGTTTCCCTCCATCACCCCCAGTCAGTAAACCATATACAAACATGGCTTCAAGGCAGCCCCACCCCATGAGGCTGCCCCTCCCAAGCCTCACCACCCAACCTCGTGCAGTTCCAAGGCAACCACTCCTGCTCGTGCCAAACAACCCCTCCGGAGGTCTCTATGGGATAAAAACAAGAAGGCGAGAAGCCAGAACACGTGGATTTCCTTATTGGCTCCCAAAGATGAAGGGGAGGAAGAGAAAGAGGCAGAAAGTGAAGAGAAGCCAAAGGAAACGGCCACACATCAGAGCTAGGAACAGATCCCAGACTTGATTATAAAGTCCTGAGGTTTCCCAGGGTGGTGTTCGAGCAGGATGCATTTTTGTTTTGTTTTCAGAAGGTTTTGTTTTATTTTCAATCGTAAGTCAGCCTTTGGGAGGGCAATGTTACAGGTGGATGCCTAAATTAATACCTCGGCCGACTGAAAAAGACAATCTGTTGAGCCTATTGGATCCAGCAGGACAGAAGTCTTGGTAATGGTGTCAGGCTCACCTTGCGGGTGGTGGGGTGGGTGCTGTTGCCACCCTGCCCAGATCACCTCTCCTCACACCTGCAGCCAACACGGCTCATCAGCCCACACATGCGACCCAAGCAGTTCATCAGGCCAACCCTGATCCTTCAGGAGAGCATTCCTCTGGCTGTGAGAGTACACTCAGCCCGCGTGAAGAGCATGCCGTGGAGTCCCTGGAAGCAGCCATCACCAAAGATGGGGCACTGGGATGACTTGGGGGCATGTTCCTTACTGTTCCCCAGGGCTCCCCAGCGGGACTGTGGTCTAGTTGTCCACAATGGCAACACACGGTGAAGGCTTTGCTTCCCCTCCCTGTCTTACTTCCCTACTCTGTTACCAGTACTTCCTGGAGTCACCTCCCAAACAAAAGGATTTGCACTGCAATATTTGCCTTGGGGTCTGCTTCCAGGGAAACCCAAAGCAAGGCAGTGCTTTTGTGCAATTTATTAAGAGGAACCCCTCTAGGTGGACGGGGCTTCAGGGGTGCAGGGTCTGGCAAGCAACCCTTTCCTGTCAATCTGACAACTTCCCACACCAGGTACCAACAGGTAGGTGACATGTGGGCTGGATTTCAGCCTCACCTGACTCATCTGCCGGGCATCTTTGCCCTGTACTAGAGGCCCGAGGCAGCTATAGACGCATCCACCACTTCTGTCTTCTTGGCTTCGGGCAGAAACAGTTAATCTGAGAGGAGCAACAAGTCTAGGTCTGAGGCATACCAGAAATTCCACCAACAGACTCTGAACCCTCCTGAAAATTCAGGGAGGGAGAAGAGCGTGGAAGCAAACAGTGCAGAGTTTGGGGTGCAGCTGCTCTGAGGTCAAATCTGCCTCTACCACTTCCTTGCTGTGTGACTTGGGGTAAAGTATTTCACCTCTCTGGAGCTTCCATTGCCTTAGCTGGAGAAGGGGATGCAATTGCTTGAGGCACAAGTTAGGAAGCAAATCAACAGCATAGATGCAGTGCCTGGAGATCAGGAGGTGCCCTTTCAGTGTAAGTCCCTCCTCATTCCTCCCCTAAATGGCCTGTGGGGTTCACTACAGGGCCACACCCAAGTAGGACCCAGGAGCAGAAGCCTCTGAGACTCCTTGACGCTCAGGACCAGGCCAGTGCCATGCTTTTGTGGGATTCTCGCTGCTACTGAGAGCCCAGATATAAAATGTTAATGTGCAAGGAAATCAGCCGACCAGGTGACGGAGACAAAGCTCACATCCCATCTGTTTTTCCCCTCCCTCCACTCCAGGTTGGGCATGAAAAACAACTCCCTGAGTCCTCTTTGCTGAGTAAAATGATGTGTGAATGAACAAATAAACCTCTGAGAGATTCCAAGGCCAGGGGAGGCCCCGAGCCTTTATCTTGTGATTTGTGTGCCAGGAGCATAAATAGTCACGGTTGCCCCTGGATTCCTTGGTGGATCCTGCTGGGTTTTGAGTCACCCCAGGCTTTCCTCACCTGGAGGTGCTGATTTCAAAGTGAGTCACAGGCCTCCGCACCTAAGCCCAGACCCTGCTAAGCTGATTATTCCACCCAAGAGAAATCGCCAGTGTGACCTGTGAGAAGGAAGACTCTTGGAGCCTGGGGCCGCTGCTCAAGCTGCCTCCAGCCTCCTCATCGACCAGTCCAGACAAGGCTGCATTACCCACCAGGAAACACATGCCTATAGCCACATATTCCAGGTCTTGCAAACATAGTGGGGACCAGGAAGAAAATAAAAGGCACTGGCTCGAAATAAAGAAAAAGATGCAAAATTGAAATGAATAAATGCTTAATTAAATGTCTAAAAAACAATGAGTCCACTTTGTTCATTAAGTTTGTTTTCATTAAAATCTTATTACATCTAAACACAATTTACGGGTTGGTTCCCTCACTTTGTAAGAACTCCTGAGTTTGCATGAGAAAGCACAGCCAATAGTATTATCCAGCGAAGGAATTACTACTCATAGCCAAGTAAGTTCAAAAGCAAAATTCCAAAAATTATTTTTTTATTTTTAATTTTCAAATTAAATTTTATTTTTTTAGAGACAGGGTCTCACTGTTGCCCCAGCTGGGGTGCAGTGAGGCAATCATAACTCAATGTAGCCCTGAACTCCTGGGTTCAAGTGATCCTCCTACCTCAGCCTCCTGAGTAGCTGGGACTACAGACATGTGCCACCACACCTGGATAATTTCTATTTTGTGTAGAGATGGGGTCTCACTATGATGTTCAGGCTGATCTTGAATTCCTGGCCTCAAGTGATCCCCTGCCTCAGTCTCCCAAACTGAGGGATTATGCTGAGATCACAGGCAGAAGCCACTGTGCCAGGTTTAAACATTCTTTAAAATGTATTTACACTAACAAACATATGATATAGGTGCACTCGATACTTGATATATAATGTGGGTGAGGCTTCTGAAAGTAACCAGAGCCAGTGGACATCTTAAAATGCCCCTGCTGTAGGGCCATGTGACTGTTACTGGTTCTTGTGGAACTCTTTACTAGGAAGTCCCTACTTTTCTCTCCTGGAGATGCCAATTTCTCCTGGGAAGTCAGTCACTGGCCCCTACAGATACATACAAATGATGCCTATTATTTCAATGGAAGAAAATGGCCCTTTCATCTCTTAGAATTAAGACACTTCATGACCAGCAGTCCACACACCTTCCTCCAGCCTCTTGTCCTACAGATTTGCTGCCACAACTATTTTCTCCAGAAAGTTCAGGAAGCTGGTCGAACTCACAGGCAACCTAACCTCTTTTTAACATCTCTGAAATCTTACTGCCTTGTCTCTGGGGAACACGTGGAGTGCGGAAGTCCTGCCAGAGCAGCCACCACCAATGTGCCAACTATGGGCGCTACTCACATCTTCCGATCGTGATTCTCAAAGGCTGCGTCCTGTGAGCACAGCCACCTCGGAAAGGCCCTTCTTCCCTGGAAGCCACTTTCCACCCCTACTCGGGCATCTCCAGAGCAAGAGGTAGGCAAAGGCCATTAGCCATAGGTCACCAGGGAAATCCCCTCACTGAGTGCTTTCCTTGGATTTTTGTCTTCATGCCACTTCAAGGAGCAAGCTGATTGCAAATACACACTTTAGAATCTCCCGGGCTCACTGCGTCGTCTCTCCAATTAAGGCTCAGGGCAGCCATGTCTTCACTGGGAGGAAACCCCGTGCAGGCCTGGCTTGGAGGTGCCCTGGGCAGCTTCCAGGCCTAGGGAGATGCCAGCAGTGCCGGCTGGGGACAGATGGGTGCTGGGTTTGTCGGGGAATAATTCACACCCTCAGAAAGCCCTGCTGATACTTGGCACCAAGGAAGGATTCTTTCTAAGCCTGGCCACAGTGCAGATGGGTGGGGGTGCTCAGCAGAGGTCAGGAGAGTTTGAAAGGAGGAGGAGGAGAGAGGTGGGGTGGAGCCCAGTCCCAGACTGTGCTCCCAGGACACTCAACGGGCATCTCTAGGAATTCCTGAGCTGCCCTTCCAGGCAGGGCAGCGATGGAAGAGACATTATCAACATGGCAAACCATGCAGCCCAGCTCCCAGGGCGCTGTTGACTGGGACATCTCTCCCTTCCCCCTCACAAAGCTTTGCTCCTGAATCCCTTCCACCTCCCATTCTAACCAGCACCTAGGAAACCACTGCCAGTCACATCTCACAGAATCACAGCCACAGAAATATAGAACTCAATTAAAAAAGCATGGATTGAGTCTCTGTGACGTGCTAGGCACCATTCTGGTGCAGGGGGTACAACCTAAACCAAATAACGAAAACACCAAATTCTCATGAGGTTTACATTCTATCAGATAGAGTCACTAGAAACCAGTATGGTCTAGTCTCCCCTGGTGGAAGAAAAAGTATAAGAGCTCGAGCTCCAGCCCAGAGCCCAGCACTGTGCTGAGAGCTTTAGGTGCCCCACTTAATTCCCTTCCCCTTGATAATCCTTGAAAGACAGGATTATCACCCACATTTCACAGATATATAAATTGAGGCCTGGGACCATTTAATAAGACACTCAAGGTCACAGAGCTGGTAGATGGTAAATCCCAACCTGCCTTCAAAGCAGGCGAAGTGTGTCCTTCATGACGCCTCCCCATTTCTGTAGGCCACGGTATTCGTCTCCCTTTAAACTAAAATGAAAGTTTAATTGCCAATGCCAATACTTAACAACGTGGTGCACTTAGGCAAGGGACTCAGTTTTCTCATCTGTAAAATGGGATTGATAGTACCCAACTTCTTGGGTTGTGGTGAGGATTAGATATCAGGCCTGTACGGGCTGATCACTTAAGCCCAGGAGTTCAAGACCAGCCTGGGCAATAGGGCAAAACCCAATCTCTACCAAAACTACAAAAATTAGACAGGCACGGTGTATGCCTGTAGTCCGAGCTACTCAGAAGGCTGAGTAGGATGGAAAGGTGAGTAGGTGGGAGGATGGTTTGAGCCCAGGAACACAGGTTGCAGTGAGCCGAGATCTTGCCACTGTACTCCAGCCTGTGTGACACAGCGAGACTCTGTCTCAAAAAACAAAGAAGATATTAGGCCTGTAAAGCCCCTTGTCCAGAGCCTGGTGCTAAGTGTGTGTTCACAAATGCAAGCCATCATTTTTATTTTATTTATTTATTTATTTATTTATTTATTTATTTATTTATACTGAGATGGAGTCTCACTCTGTTGCCCAGGCTGGAGTGCAGTGATGCGATCTTGACTCACTACAACCTGTCTCCCAGGCTCAGGTGATTCTCCTGCTTCAGCCTCCCGAGCAGCTGGGATTACAGGAGCATGCCACCATGCCCAGCTAATTTTTATATTTTTAGTAGAGACAGGGTTTCATTGTGTTGGCCAGGCTGGTCTTGATTTCCTGACCTGAAGTGATCCGCCCACCTCAGCCTCCCAAAGTCCTGGGATTGCAGGCGTGAGCCACTGAGCCTGGCCTACTCCAAGCTATCATTAGTAGTAGTAGTCATACCTTTAGTATTTGACATGAACAACTTCACATAAAGAGAAAATGGTACACTGCATCTAGCAGTTCACCCCTAATAAATGAGAATGAAAGTGTACTAAATCAAACCTATAGAAGAAAAACATGGTTGCTGTGAACATTATGAATACAGTAGGTGCTCAATATGCTATTGCATTTTGAGAGCACTGAATCCTAACCACTAGAACACCAGGGATCGTCACACTATTGCATTTTGACTCTTATTGTCATGCCTTTAGGACACAAGTAAGAGGAATTCTACATTTTCAAATACGTACCTGATTCCCTCATCCTAGAGACAACATTTGTGCCGGCCATGATCCCTGCAGTAGGAGCTGGCCAGTATGGCTGTGGAAGGGAGTGCCAGGTGCGGATTTCTCAGTGGGGTTCCTGCCAAGGTGGCTACACTAGGAATTCAGTACGTGTTCCAGACTCCTTGTTTAAGTGTTAGTGGTCTAGAACTGTCGCTGTTTTAAGCTTGGGCAATATTTCAATACTATTGTGCTTTGTTTTTCTTATATACTAAAAGCGCCACCAAGTGATAAGCTGCTCTCCTTTAGAGGCTTTCATAACCCTTTTTACACCTTTTGCCTGTGGATCAGCTTTTGCTGCCTAACAGATCACCTCAAAACTTAGTGCTTTAAAACACCTACCATTTGTTTATCTCATGATTCTGTGGGCTGGGCTCGGTGGGGGTGGTTCTTTCTCTGGCCTCTGCTGTGATCATTCATGTACCTACAGTTGGCTTCCAGTCATCATAGCTCGAGGCTTGCTGGTCAAGAGGATGGGAAGGCTCATCTTGGCTCTATATGTCTATCATCATGTAGTGGCCCAGACTGGGACTGTTATATGGGCTCAGAAGAGCTCCAAGAGCTACTAAAGACAATACAAGTCCCACTGTGTCTACATAATGTTTGCAAACATGCCATTGGCCAAAGCAAGTCACTTGGAGTCCAGAGTCAGAGTGAGAGAGCACTGAAAGTTACATGGCAGGGGCTATGGGTACCAAGGGGAGGAATCCAAGGTTCCAAAGTACCTGGTAAAGCCAATATATTGCTCAGAATGTGTTTGGATACAAGTAACTGAACTCTGCCCAATTCAGCTTAAGAAAACAGAGGGAAGGGAAGGGAAGGGAAGGGGAGGGGAGGGGAGGGGAGGGAAAGGGAGGGGAGGGGAGGGGAGGGGAGGGGAGGGGAGGGGAGGGGAGGGGAGGGGAGGGGAGGGGAGGGAGGCAGGTAGGCAGGCATTTTACTGGCTTACATGACCGAAGGTCCAGGGTGGAAGGAGCTTTAGGTGTGGCTGGGTGCTGAGTCTTAAACAATGTCAGATGTGTCAATCTCTCTCTCTCTCTCTCTCTCTCCCTCTCTCTCTTTTCCTCCCTTCTTCCTTCCATGTCTGCTTTCTGGTATATGCAATTTCTTTTCTGGAAAGATTTTCCTCACATAGTTACAAAGATAATCGTCTTCTCAAAAATAGCTTCCTTCCAGCTTACCAACCCAGAAAAAGTATCATTTCTAGTAGCTCTGGCCAAAGTCCCAAGTAGGACTTTGATTGACTAGGCTTGAGACATCTGCTTATTCCTGAACCAATCACTGTGGAAAGAAGAACAGGATACCCTGATTCACCAGACCTGAGCCATGGGTCCACCCCATGGTGGGATTAAGGGTAGTATCAGCCTCATTCCTCTTGTCTCAGCTTTCTGCAGAGCCTCCCCCAGGAGGCCATGGAAACCCCAGAAGCCATGGGCCAGGCATTCAAAATGCCACTGGATAGGTATTCCCAAACCCCTTCTCTTAAACCAGGGATTGGCAACCTTTTTCTGTAAAGGTCCAGATGGTAAAATATTCTAAGTTTTATGGACCAAGGGGCAGAATCAAGGCTATTAGGTAAGTACCTACATAACAAGAGAGAAAAGACATTTCCATAAATTCTTTTCAATCACTAAAAAGTTGTTTTTTTTTTTTTTAATCCTCAGTTTGGGCTGGGCACGGTGGCTCATGCCTAACACTTTGGGAGGCCCAGGCGGATGGATTGCTTGAGGTCAGGAGTTTGAAAACCAGGCTGGCCAACATGGTGAAACCCCATCTATACTAAACTTACAAAAAAACTAGCCAGGCGTGGTGGCAGGCACCTGTAATGCCAGCTACTTGGGAGGCTGAGGCAGGAGAATTGCTTGAACCCAGGAGACAGAGTTTGTAGTGAGCCAAGATTGTGCCACTGCACTCCAGCCTGGATGACAGAGTGAGACTCCATCTCAAAAAAAGAAAAGAAAAGATCCTCAGTTTGCAGGCTATACAAAAAGAGGCAGTGGGATGAATGTGGCCTGTGAGCCCTGGTTTGCTGACTCCTGCACTAATCTCTTTCCACTTTCCTAAGTGGAAAAAGCCACAGGGTAAGCAGAGTTTATACTGAGAAGGAAATCTAAGGGTACTGTAGGGTTAGGCTGGGCATGGTGGCTCATTCCTGTAATCCTAGCACTTTGGCAGGCTGAGGTGGGTGGATTGCCTAAGCTCAGGAGTTCGAGACCAGCTGGCCTAACATAGTGAAACCCCATCTCTATTAAAAATCCCGCCCCCCCCACACACACAAATTAGCCAGGTGTGGTGGGGTGCATCTGTAGTCCCAGCTACTCAGGAGACTGAGGCATGAGAATTGCTTGAATCCAGGAGGTAGAGGTTGCAGTGAGCTGAGATCGTGCCACTGTACTCCAGTTGGCACAAAGCAAGACTCTAAGTGACAAAGTAAGACTCTGTCTCCCAAAAAAGAAAAAAAATAATAATTAATTAATTTAAAAGGTACTGTAGGGTTAAAACACAGCCAAGGAAGGGGAGGAGGGGAGAGGCCGGAAACCTGTGAAGGCAGAGTCTGAAGGAGAACTGGGGAAATTTGGAAGGGGAAAGATGCATCTTTGGGGGCAGTGGCTATGATAAGAGAGTAAGATAATGAAAGAAAGAAAAAGACTTTACAATTCAGCTGTCCCTCAGTATCTGCAAGGGATTGGTTCCAGGACCCCCAGGATACCAAAATTTGCCAATGCTCAAGTCCCTGATAAAAAATTGGCATAGAAGCTGCAGATAACCTATGTGCATCCTCCTATATACTTCCAGTCATCCCTAGATTACTTATAATACCTAATACAATGTAAGTGCTATGGAAATAGTTGTTATACGGTATTGTTTAGGGAACAATGACACGAAAAAAAAGTCTGTGAATGTTCAGTACAGAATTATCCTTTTTATTTTTTCTGACTGGTTTTCCACCCACAGCTGGCTGAATCCAGGAACGAGGAACCCATGGATATGAAGGGCTAGCTGTATTGGCTGTGCCTTACAAATTAAGTGCACCAGAGGCTACAATAAATATTCAATTGCTTTTCAATTACTATGGATACTAGATTGGTTTCTCTCTCCCTTTTTCTTAATGTGACACAATGCTGATCTGGGCCCACAAGTGGATGTGTCTTTCTATGGGCTGCCCCCCAATTCCCCAGCTCTGCTAACCCTCCCGTGGCCCAGCCACCCTGAGCAATATGGTTCCCTCACCCATCACATCTCTCCACCTGAGACATGAACGCCCCACCCTAACGCCCTCTGCTTAACCAACTCCTATTCATCCTTTCTTTGGGAGATATTCCATGGCTCCCTGGGTGACCCCTACTCACTGAGTCCTTACCTCCCACTGCAACCTATCTATGCCCACCCTGGGGAAAGCCTGAGTTCTCTCTGGTTCCTCGCTTTAAAATGGGATCACCTGCCTGCCCCTGCTGAAAACGAGGCAAGGCAGAAGAAAGTCCTTTGCAATCTAAAGGGCAAGCTAGGCACGTGAGGGCGGTTATTGGCATTTGGTTCCAAGAAGGCCCTATTTTTGATCGTCTTCTCTGTCCCATCCTCTCCGGGTGAAGCTTCAACGTGCCCCGAGAGCCAGGTCTCCGCAGAAACAGAAATACTCTGTTATTGGCAGGAATTAGATAGGCTTGTGAATTAGGGATCTGCTTCGCGCCAATTTCATCAGCTTGGGGATGGGGGTGGGATGGGAGTGGGCACTCTGACTCTTCTAGGACAGCCTCCTCGTATTCCTGGTGATTGTTTCCCCATCCCAGGAAATCCTGCATGTGCCTCCCCGCAACGAAAGTCACTGATGTCGCGCCTCTCCTCCCAGCAGCTTCCAGACCGCGACCTTCTGTAGCTCTGCTCAAAACTTCACCTGGAAGAGCCTGTTATAATTCTTAAACAGCCCCTCAATCGACTGTGATTAAGCATACACTCCAGCCTCAGCGAGCTTGGCGTCTGCACCTGCCGCTCGGAGGCCCTTCTCAAGGCACCTGCGCTGGACCCCGCCCCGCCTGGTCCGCGCGCACGCGCAGTGGCCCCACCCCGCCCCGCCCCGCGGCGCCCGAGGACCGGATGGAGCTACACTTACTGGTTCAGCCAGGAGGCCCTGCGCAGCTGCGGGGAGAGCTGGGTGGTTGTGCCACCTCATTAGACACATTGGTGGACGATGCCACAGATTAGCAGGTTGGCTCGCAGGGCGGGGCGCAGGCTTTCTCACTGATCTGGGAGCATGGGAGCAGGGGCCATCCGGGGGCGGCCCGCCTGCTTCGCTTTCCTTGAGCAACGTCTCACTTTGCCCTTTGTTTTTAAACACCATGCAGGATGGTTTGTGTGCAAACGAAGCTGTGTCACTTCTCAAGTGTCGGTGCTCAACGTGGCAACCCCCCTCCCGCCCCCAGTACAGAGATCCCGCCCATCCACCGACAATCCCCTCCTCTTCTTTCTTCCCCTAGGTGCTAGTGATTCAAGGTAATCCCACTGGAGGGAACACACGCTGCGATGCACCCTCTCCTCTTCCACTGGGCCAGGGGTGACCTTGAGTGACTCAGGCCATCTCAGCAGGCTCTACCAGGAACAGCACCTAGAGCTGGTAGACAGCACGGGCTGCAGAGAGGTAAAGATGGGGTTCGGAAGCCAAGGCTCCCCTTGTTGCACGGGTGGCATCAGGCAAGCTACTCAACCTCAAACCCTGGCTTCCCTTCTGTATAATGGAGACAGTCTCGACCCCACAGGCACTTGTGGAGAAAGTGGGTTTGAGCTGAGCTCCTCTGAAAATCAGGCACACTCAGAGAGTAGCTCAGAAAACCAGGATGTGTCAGTTTCATACTCTGGGAAGCAGAAGCCAAGATAGAATTAGAAGTGCAATGTCTGTGAAGGAAGAATAAAGGGAAAAGGAAACAGGAGTGGGGCAGGGGGCAGACCACAAGGAAGACTGATAAGTGTGAAGGGAGAAGGCTGGGAAGAACGACTAGGGTAGAAGGAGCCCCACGGTGCAGTGCAGCTTGAGAAGGTGTGGAGGGGATGGAAGTCACTCATGGGGCAGGAATGGCCCAGCTCCAGCACCTTGCTATGGCCAGCCAGCTGCTGGAAACAGGCCAGGAAGAGTGTGGCCTTGGTGAAAACAGTGGGGTGGATCCCAAGATGAAGGTGTAGCAGCTGGAAGCTGTCAGTTCACCACTCCTCTTCTGAAGGGAGAGCTGAGCCCTGCACATGGGAGCACTGGTGAAAAGGGTGGTAGACGTTTATCAGTAACCTTACTGGTTTTGTGCTCCATCCTCCATCTCCCAGAGTCCCCCTGACCTTGCCTTCAGCTCCAGGAATGGCCACATGGCTCAGACAAAGCCAACCAGCACATCCCATTTCAGTAGCCAACGATGAATGATTCAGTGTTTACCCAAACGCATCCAATCAGGGTGAATCTGAGGACATTTGCTGGGGAGGCTGGGACACAATCTCTTTTCTGACAGATGGTAACAAGAAAGTAGGTAGCTGCAGGGGCTGCTGGCAGCCATCTTGAGACATGAAAGGTGTCCAAATTGGGATGAATTCAGTGTTGAGGATGGTGGTGCAGAGAAACAGGAGACAGGGGCTTTGGTCACATTGTTGGATGGCTGGGTTAAGCCTCTCCTGAAATCCATTCTACTGCTGGACTTTACAGTTCATAAACTAATAAATCCTCTTTACTGTTTGAAGCAGTTGCGTCAGGTGTCCTGTTACGTATAAGAAAGGTCTCTGATTTGATCAGCAATAGGGAAATGGATGTTCTCTGAGCTCCAAAAGTCAGCACATGCCTAATGCTCAGGCCTTATGGAGCCTCAGACTGATCAAAGGCTGGTATAGGCATCCATGGCTGCTGCTCTTGGGACCTCAGGGGAGCAGTGCGTGAATGTTCATTTCAGAGTCATGACAACTCCACGTGTCTGCATCCTTTTACACCCAGTCACTCCCTTTCCCACAACCAGCTGCTGTCTTCACCCTCTCACCTGTATCTTTTCTCCATTACATAGATCCTCCTAACTCATACTTCTTCCTCCTTCCTGAGTTGAGTTTGCAAGACTGATTCCAGATTCACCTTGTGATTTTCTTAACGCATCTCTTACCTTCAATAACTTCCAAGGGCCTGATCCTCTCTTCATTTCCCAATTCAAATTTCTGGGAGCAGGACTTGGATTATCCCAGCTGTTGCCTATTTAGACACCCTCAGAGATTCTAATTCCACTATCTTTGGAGGGGACTGAGTATTGGTAGTTTTGAAAAGTTTCTTGCATGGTTCAAGTGTGCAGCCAGAGTCAAGAACCCTTGGATTAGTAAAGCTTTCCAGGCCAGCTGACCCCACAGTCAGCCCTTGGGTCAAGTTCAAGCCCAATCCAGTCAGCTAAGAGCAGAGCTACAGGGTTTCACTATGCCCAAAGTCCCTTCCACTGGCAGAATCTGTGGCTACAGAAGGAGTAAGAGGAGGCCGGGAACAGTGGCTCATGCCTGTAATCCCAGCACTTTGGGAGGCCAAGGCAGGTGGATCACCTGAGGTCAGGAGTTCGAGGCCAGCCCGGCCAACATGGCAAAACCCTGTCTCTACTAAAAATACAAAAATTAGCCAGGCGTGGTGGTGCGCGCCTGTAATCCCAGCTACTCAGGAGGCTGAGGCAGAAGAATCGCTTGAACCCAGGAGGCGGAGGTTGCAGTGAGCTGAGCTGAGATCATGCCACTGCATTCCAGCCTGGTGACAGAGTGAGACTTTGTCTCGTGAAAAAAAAAAAAAAAAAAAAAAGGAGTGAGAGGAGACAGGCCCCTACTTGACATGCTGAGGACAAACAAGCCTAGCACAGTGTTTGGCATCATGCAGTCGCTCAACAAATGACAGACGTTATTACATTCCTGTCTCTTCTCTAATTCAAGGGGATGCAGTTGGCCCTCCATATCCTGGGGTTTCACATCCATGACTTCAACCAACCACAGACTGAAAATATTCAGATAAATAATAAAATACAATAAAAATGCATATTTTAAAAACAATACAGTATACTCACAATTTCCATAGCATTTACATTGTATTTGGTATAAGTAATCTAAAGATGATTTAAAGCATACAAGAGAATGTAGGTAGGTTATATGCAACTACTATGCCATTTTATATAAGGGACTTGCACATCCCTGGATTTTGCTATCTGAGGAGGCCCTGGAACCAATCTCCCACAGATACCGAGGGACGACTGTATTGTCTTTAAAATAAACTATGCATCTGGGTGTGGTGGCACGCACCTGTAGTCCCAGCTACACAGGAGACTGAGATGGGAAGATCCCTTGAGCCCAGGAGTTTGGTGAGTTCTGATCACATCACTGCACTCCAGCCTGGGCAACAGACTGAGACGCCATCTCAAAAAAGAAAAAAAAAAAAGAAAAACTTTAATAATATAAAACAAAATAAACTATGCTGCTATAACACAACAGAGGAAGAGCTGCTGAAGAAGCACCTAGAGGATCTAGGCATTCATGCTTAGCAAATTTACTACAAAACAGGAAAATCCTCACTAATCAGATTTACATTTGAGAGCAATTGCTGCCAATGCAATAGGAATAAATGCAGTTATAAAGTCATATTTTGGGAGGTTATTTGGTGACATGGGAAACAGGACCTCATGTTAAGAGAGAAAAAAGGATGTAAATTTATGTAGTACATGATTCAAATTTTGTTTAAAAAATACATGTGTTTATTCGTCTACAAAGAAAAATAGAGAAACTGAAAAGGTATCTGGGGTTTCTCAAGAGAGAGGTTTTTTTTTTCTTTTTTTTTTTTTTGAGACGGAGTCTCACTCCATCATCCAGGCTGAAGTGCAGTGGCATAATCTCGGCTTACTGCAACCTCTGCCTCCTGGGTTCAAGGGTTCAAGCGATTCTCCTGCCTCAGTCTCCCAAGTAGCTGGGACTACAGGCATGCACCACTATGCCCAGCTAATATTTTTTGTATTTTTAGTAGAGATGGGGTTTTGCCATGTGGGCCAGGCTGGTCTCGAACTGTGGACCTTAGGTGATCCACCCACCTCGGCCTCCCAAAGTGCTGTGATTACAGGCATGAGCCACTGCACCCAACCAACAGTTTTTCTTAAAGCTAATTATGTCCAATTTAGAGGGCTGATCTTTATCCTAAATACTATCCTTCTACTTTTTGGCATTAACAGGCTTTTATAAAAGGATAGTTTCAGTAGAATACTGCCTAGGTTGGGTTAGAGATGTACATCCAGAATGAAAAGTCAGTAGCCTTACGTCAGCACCCTCTGCACTCTACCCTGTTTAGTTTTGTTTCTAATTTTAATTTTTTAGAAATCAGTACAGAAGTCTGGAACCCACTGCTTCAGAAGATAAGAATCTCTTTCCTGCTCCAATCCTTCTGGCTTGCCTTGGATTCAAGGCTCTTCCAGCAGGAGCTGGCCCTGATTCACGGGGATAGTGTCCATGTCCAGGGGCACTGCCCAGAGCGGGGACTGTTCAGATTCTCTACCAACTGACCTTCCACCTGCCAGCCAAGGGGGCAGTGAGTGGAGAATACTGGAAATTCAGGGTTGGGGAGGAGGGACGGCAACAGGAAAAGATAGAACATATGTGTCGATTAGGCCAGGAGATGAGGACCCCAGACCCGGGAGGAAGAGGAGGAGGAAAGACACACCTGATCTTCCTGCTTAGAATGCTGGCAGAAGTTACATTCAAAAGATAAGAGAATCAAGACTTATGAAACAAAAGAAAACCCAAGAAAGGCAACATAGCCCATGCTAGGTGGGGATTACTAGCTAGTAAAGAGCTGTCAAGGGTCTGACGCCATGTATTCATTTGAGCTCTCCAGTTGCCTAGTTTTTCATTCAACAAGTGTCGTCTGAAGGTGTTGTGTGGACAGAACGTTGTGTGGGATCCAAAGCTGAAACAGATACTGAAGTCTGTGCTCTAGTAAAGAGAGGAAACCCGTATTTACCCCGCAGGGAGCAATAAATACTCTAAGACTATTACAAATTGTTCTGGGAGTTCAGAGGAGGGAATTTATTTCTAGTCCGGAGCAATGAAGGGTGACCTCCTGGAAGAAGTGGCATTTGACTGGGGACCTTGAAGGATGGATGAGATTTAAACATGCAAACTAACAGCAAGGGAAACGGGAAAGCAACGCAGGAGCAAACATGAAGATGGGAAAACACAAAGCATGTAGGGGAAACACACAAATGCAATACTTTGTATTATGGGTGAGGCTCTACAAGAGGCACTGGATTGCAATGGGACTATTGTTTCCAGGGGACCTCTGGGCTGGTGGTCAAGCTACTGGAACTATCACTATTTCAGACCAAGCCAGGCTCGCAAGTCTTAGCTGTTCTTACTGATTCTCCTGAATGCTCACTCCAGGAAGAGCAGTCAGGAAATGTTTCTTTGGAAATAGCTTCAAAGACACCAGCATACCACTATGAACACTTAAAATATGGAGACAGAGCATTTGGAGTGCTGCTCCCAGCATGTCGGAGGGAAAAGCAGCAAGATCCTTCCCGGAGGTAAATCCTTTGTGTTGTTTTCTTCCCAGTGCTTGGGCATCCAATCCCACGTTCATCCTTTTCCTCTAACTTATCTTTTCATGACTTTGGAAAGCAGTCTTCCTTATCTAGGAAACAAATGGCCTCCACGGAGAGCTCAAAACAGCAAAGTCATTTATCTGTTTGACATGTGTTTGCCTGTTTGTTTTCTCCAGCCTTGAGACAAGAGTTGTGTCAACTGTGGATGGCTATGCCCCAGTCACTCGAGAGACACGAATCAATTTCCCAGCTGCATTTATCACTTGCTGCCTTAAATCAAGTCTAATCAATGCTTCCTTCATTTGGTATGGATTGAAACTATACATAACACACTCAGAAAACAGGAGAGAAAAGCAGCAGATCACAAAAATTCCATCAGGGATTTAGATGGAATGATGTTAAAGAAACATTTGCAATCTTTCATTTGCTCTAATGGAGACCCCTGACCAAACAATGAGAGATTTGCGTTCATGAAGCTTAATTTGAATTTACCTGACATGCAGTGACATTACATGACAGGCCATTTGATATATGGTGGGTTTCTGCATGTTTAAGGATTTTATAATTAATACACTCTTAGGATCTGATGTATATTTATAATTTCATTCCTATACTAAGTTTTAAACTCATTTCCATTTCTTTTAGAGGTATCTGTTTCACCATCATTGACTATATAATTCAATTTCCAGTTATAACATATAAAGTAATAAAAAATCCCTTTATAACAAAACAGTTATCTAGGAGTCTGTTTTGTTTTTGTTTTTTTGTTAATAATTTTATAAAGTCTTAAATATGGCCCTCTCTCTACTCCTCCCAATTCTTGGTATTAATAACAGAATTTGATCCACGTAACCAAAGTGAGTTTTTCATTCACAGGTGTGCAAACCGCTCCCCAGCTGTCAACCAATTTAGAATGTGGTAGGGAGCAGTCTTGTCTCATCTGCAGCTTAATCTTGTGCCAGTGAAAGGTGATACCAGCTTAGTTACCGGCACCTAAAACCTGGCCATGCCCACAGCAAGGCCTCCGATCATTCTTCAAGGATAATGGGACAAGAGAGACAGAACACAGAAAAACAGGTCAATGATAATGCAAGCCTAGAAGATGAGGCAGTGCTGTGATTCATGGGCATAATTAATATTTCTATCTAATCTGCTGAACTGTGTAGACTTTTACCACTAGCCTGCCTCTGTAGCGATTAACAGGGCTGACTCATTTTCACAGTGCCAGCTCCCCTAGCGACCTGTTGTTAGGTAGCTAAATAGAGCCCTGTTCAGCTCTGGGAAGTGAAACAATAATAATAAACCCTTACACTGGTTTAACGCTTTCCAGTTCATAAAAGTGCTTTGAACATACAGTCTCCTAGCACTGGAAGGCCAGCAATAAAAGCAGTTCTATTTCCATTTCTGTCTATGGCCATACCACCCTGAACGCACCCGATCTCATCTATTCCCTCTTTTTTTTTTCCTTTGAGACAGAGTCTCACTTTGTCCCCCAGGCTGGAATGCAGTGGCACGATCTCAGCTCACTGCAATCTCCGCCTCCCGGGTTCAAGTGATTCTCCTGCCTCAGCCTCGAGTAGCTGAGATTACAGGGGCCCGCCACCACGCCCAGATAATTTGTTTGTATTTTTAGCAGAGACAGGGTTTCACCAAGTTCGCCAGGCTGGTCTCGAACTCCTGACCTCAAGTGATCCGTCTGCCTCAGCCTCCCAAAGTGTTGGGATTACAGGCATGAGCCACCACGCCCAGCCCCATTTCTAAGATGGAGGGAAAGGTGTAGTTTGGAGTCCCCTACCCTTGTGAGTCAGCCACAGTGGAGCTGGGTTGAATTGGAGGCTGCCTCTTGTCAACCGCAAAGTCTTGATTTTTCCCACTGAGCTGTGACTAGGCAGTCACTGGGTCTCTTCCCTATACTTTCCCCAACTTATTTTTTTCTCCTATCACCTATGGGTTTTGGGAAACCCATATGGTTATAGGAGAACCCTAAAGTTGCCTGGCAGGTTGTCTAGTTTAAAAAAAATAAATGAAAGGCAGCACCTTTGGAGGTGTTTTGGGTTACTGAGCTAGTGTAGTATAGTGTTCTCAGCCCATCTTAAACAAAGACAGAGTAATGTGATATAACAAAGTTTCAACCTCTGTGAACAAAGAAAGGGTAGGAGAAACACTGCCGACACAGACTCTGAAATTAAGGAGCCCACTCACGTTGTCTTTAATACTCATGAGGGTTGTTTAATGAGCTCCCTGGCTTTGAGGATGTCCGGGAAGGATCATGTTTGCTCATTCTTTGAGGAAGGGAATAACAAGTTTTTCTACCCAAGACAAGTCCACTGAAGTAGATCCTGTCAAGATTCCTAAGAACAGAAATTGATGGAAGGAAGAAAACTTCCATGGCTTTAAACTTTTAGACAAGAGAGGATTTGCTTAACTTGCTTGACTTCAGTGGAAGTAAATGAGGGGAGTTACAGATAATACTTTTTCAAACTGGCTTCAGGTAATGTACTATTGAGGAGAAATGCATTTTCAATGGTCATAAGGACTTGGAAGCTCTCCAAGGAGGCTGAGAGAAGTCTTGAACACATTCCAACAAAGTAGTTATAGTATTCAGGAGTTCATATGCATTTTAAGTGCCGTAGTCACCCCAGGATCATGTTAACACAAACTAGAAAAGTACAAATATTCACCATCTTCACAAGCCCTAAGTAAAAAGTATCATACCCTTTCTTGAAATTAATGATGCTACTGAGATTAATAGATCAGATTTCATATCCTCCTCAAAGCAAATTGGTTTATCTTATTTGTTCATTCATTCAACAAATATTTATGGAGTGCTTGAGAATAAGGACACTGATGATTCAGTGTTAACAAGACCCTACCTCCCCAGCAGCTTAAACTCAAGTGGGAAAACTCAAAAACTATTAATGGAGACTTACACTTCCAGTCCCAATGGATTAACAGGGACCAGATTTACTCTCCCGTCAGACATAACCAAAGCAGAGAAACGGGAGCAATACACAAAACCATGGCTTTCCAAACTCTGAACTTCAGGCAATGCAAGACAGTGATCCTGAGAGACAGAAAACAAGGTGAGACCTACTGCCTTGAAAGACTTTCCACGCTATGCAGAGAAGGACAATCCAGGCAGAACCCAGGGGGTTCTGGAGTTCAAAAACAGGGCTGAGGACTCGGGGTGACGAAGGCAGCTAACATTAGCAGGACAGAGCTCCAGAGAGGAGACAGCTGCACAGAGAACCCTGGCTATCTGGAGAGAGAGAGGAGAGCCCTCTTCTAGAACCATCTGAAAAGATTAGAGGGGGCTGGGTGCAGTGGCTCAGGCCTGTAATCCCAGCACTTTGGGAATCTAAGGCGGGTGGATCACCTGAGGTTTGAGACCAGCCTGGCCAACATGGTGAAAACCTGTCTCTACTAAAAACACAAAAAAGTAGCCAGGTGTGGTGGTGCATGCCTGTAATCCCAGGTACTTGGGAGGCTGAGGCAGGAGAGTCACTTGAACCCAGGAAGCAGAGGTTACAGTGAGCTGAGATCGCATCACTGCACTCCAGCCTGAGCGACAGAACAAGACTCTGTCTCGAGGAAAAAAAAAAACCACACACACTCACATTAGAGAGAACAGTCCTCAGTATGCACACAGGAAACAGTGTGAGTTCAATCAGCCAGGCTGAAAAACTCGTAATTCATAAGGCATGGTACAGCACTCAGGAAAATCAGCACTGGGGAATGATTTGCCCTAGACTGAGCACTGCGCCAGACCTGCCTAACAAATTACAAAGCGAGACCCGTAAGGATCAAGCTACTTCCATGTCACTGGACGGCATCCCTACGCAAAGATAGAGAGTATATATAAGAATGCATATCCAGCACCTAAGACGGTAAAATTCACAAAGTGTGGCATCCAATCAAAGACAATGAGGCATGCAAAAAAAAAAAAAAGACTCATTAAGGACTTGTATCCAGAATTTATAAAGAACTCTCAAACTGTTGGGCGTGGTCACTCATGCCTATAATCCCAGCACTTTGGGAGACCAAAGTGGGCAGACCAGTCTGGGCAACATGGCAAAACCCCGTCTCTACCAAAAATAAAAAAATTAGCCCAGCCTGGTGGTGCACACCTGTAGTCCCAGGTACTTGGGGGCGCTGAGGCATGAGAATTGCTTCAGCCTGGGAGGCAGGTGTTACAGTGAGGCAAGATCTCGCCACTGCATGCCAGCCTGGGTGACAAAGTGAGATTCCATCTCAAAACACACACACACACACACACACACACACACACACCACAATACAAAACAAAACCAACCAAACAAAAAGAACTCTAAAAAAATCACAAACCCAGCGTGGGCAACATGGCAAAACCCCATCTCTATAAAAGCTACAAAAATTAGCTGGGTGTGGTGGAGCAAGCCTGTGGTAAGGAGGAGGTGCTAGGATTGCTTGAACCTGGGAGGTTGAGGCTGCAGTAAGCAGAGATTGCGCCACTGCACTCCACTCTGGGAGACAGGGTAAGACCCTGTCTCAAACATACGCACACACACACACAGGCAAACATATACACACACACAGAGGCAAAAGATTTGAACAGACACTTCCACAATGAAACACCACTACACATCTATAAAAATGGTAAAAGTTTAAAAGACTGACCGTATCAGTAACAAGCATGTGCAAGATTGGAACTCTCATAGGCTGGAACTCTCATAGATTGGAACTCTCATAAACTATCACTTTTGGTGGGAATGTAAAATGGTACAGCCATGCTGCAGAACAGTTCAGCGTTTTCTTAAAACACTAAACACATACCTACCATATGGCTCGGTCATTCCGCCCTCAGGTATTTGCCTAAGAGAAATGAAAGCATACGTCCACATGAAGACTTGTATACAAATGTTCATAACAGCTTTATTTATAACAGCCCCAAAATGGAAACAACCGAGGCGTCCATCGATAGGTCAATGAACAGATCTATTCAATGAAGTAGTACTCAGCAATGAAAAACACAAAAACTCTTGACACATGCTACCACATGGATGAATCTCAAAATAACTAGACCGAGTAAAATAAGCCTGACCAAAAAAGGGATACATATTGTATGATTCAATTTACATAGAATTCTAGGACATGCAAACTAATAAGGGGGCCCAAGAGCACTTGGGGATGATGGGTCCGCTCCTCACTTCAATCGCGGTGACAGTTTTATGTGGGGTACACATATGCCAACACACTGTACACTTTCGATACGTGCAGTTTATGGGGTGTCAAGTACACTTCCTAAAATAAAAATATTGATGGGCTCTACATTCTGGAGACACTGGCAGTAGAACTATTATTTTCAGCTTGAAATATTAGCTACACTTTGGTAAAAATACTTTTGAATTTTATCTTCACAGTGATAGCAAGGAAAACAAAAGGTATACACATTCACTGATTGAAAAAAAAGTCATAAAGTTGTCCCCGTTTCTGTGGGGGGTTGGTTCCAGGACTCCTGAGGATACCAAAATCATCAGATGCTCAAGTCCCTGATAAAAAATGGTGCAGTATTTGCATATAACCTACCCACATCCTCCCGTACACTTTAGATCATCACTAGATTCCTTATATGATCCCATATAATGTAAATGCTGTGGAAATAGTTGTTATACTGTATTAGAGAATAATAACAAGAAAAAAAGTCTCCATGTTTGGTACAGATGCAATTTTTTCTTAAATATTTTTGATCTGCAGTTGGTTGAATCCACAGATGCGGATACAAATACAGCAGGCTGTCTATATACTAAGAAAAACTACAAAGTGAAAATGAGGAATTCTCATTCGGTAAATGAAACCAAATCTACCGTATTTCTCAACAACAAATAAAACCACCTAAGGGTCAATCATTTGGTGTCTGACGGCCGTCTCTCTCCTGCATATTGCTGTGGTTTACAGCAGTGGTGCTCTTGGGTTCAGAAACCTGAACTGTGGTCTTCAGTTGTTCCCCAAGCTCCTCTATCAGAGGTCCAGACACTCCAAGAGGCTGGGAAGAGGCAAGGGGCTTTCCCTGATTGGCATCAGACTCCTGGATGGCTGTGTTTTTGCATACTCCACCATCAACAATAAGAAGGGCACTGCTTTCTTCAAGAAAGGGACCTTGCAAAGAATTGACTGTCTCAGATGGACTGTCTTTGAGTTCATCTTGTTCTGAATCTGAGTCTGAGTCTTCGTTTCCAGATGACACGGTGCTGTCTGAGTCCTCCGAATCACTTGCCTCAGAGCTGGAGCAAAGTGTCTGCTGCCCAGAAACTGAATGGGCTGCTTTTAATGCAGTTTCTTCCTCCTGGACAAGCAGTGCTGCTGCTTCTAGTTCTTCCAGTTCTAACCCCAGCTGGGCCTTTGTAAGGGAGACTTCCTTTAAGGCTTCTGCAAGAGCTGCCAACTTTTTGGATCTTGAAAACATTTTAAGAACAAAGATTAGAATTATTTATTAATTGGCCTGAGGATAACAGGGTATGCAGCTTCCAAAAAAATAAAGTTGAATCCATATTTTAAATGGCACACCAGGATATATACCATAACAGATCCAAGATATATATGTAAAAACAGATCCAAGATATACATATTTTTTAAAAAGCGATTAAAAGTATTACAGGGAAACACAGACTTCCTTTATGACCCTAAGAAGGAGGAAGGCTTTTCTAACTATGACTCAAAATTCAGAAGCCACAAAAGAAAAGACTGATAAATTCAACTAAATAAAATCAATTTCTTGGCCAGGCGTGGCGGCTCACGCCTGTAATCCCAGCACTTTGGGAGGCTGAGGTGGGTGGATCACCTGAGGTCAGGAGTTCAAGACCAGCCTGGCCAACATGGTAAAACCCTGTCTCTACTAAAAATACAAAAAAAAAGCTGTGCACAGTGGCAGTCACCTGTAATCCCAGCTACTTGGAGGGCTGAGGCAGAAGAATCACTTGAACTCAGGAGGTGGAGGTTGTAGTGAGCCAAGATCACACTACTGCACTCCAGCTAGGCAACATAGTGAGACTCCGTCTCAAAAAGAAAAAGAAAAAAATCTATTCCTTCTGGGTAATATATCTATAATAAGTGCATATATATATATATATATACTAATAAACCCTAATTCTCCTAACAGAGTTCCTAATAATGGATATATAACAATCTAACAGAAAAATGGACAAGCAGACAATTTTCACAAAAGGAAATATAAGTAACTCTTAAATGTATTAGATGTTCAACTCCAGTCAAATAAGAGAAATACAAATTAAAGTCATATGTGAGATATATTTTTTATATGTCAGATTGGCAAATACCCAAACATTTGATATTATTCTGTTAGCAAGACTGCAGGAGAAAAGGCACTTTCATATACTGATGGAGGGAGATTAAATAGCTACAACCCCCAAGAAGGAGAACTTGGCGATAACTTTCAAAATGGAAAATGTATATACCCTGGACCCAGCAAGCCCCATGTCTAAAAATTAAACACATGTAGCACACACACTACATAACATAGGTCTGAGGTTATTTACTATGACATCATTTTTTAATACCTAAAAATTGGAAACAACCAAATGTCCTTGTTATAAGACTGGTTGACTGGTGAAATAAGTTATGGCATATCCACACAAAGGAATAGCCTACAGCTGTATAATGAATGAAGCTCTCCATGGGCCAATCCAGACTTACTGCTTAACACCACAAAAGGCTCACCATATGTATATGCTACATATATATAAAAAGGGAAAATAACAGGAAAGATATCAAAACAGATGTTTCTATTTGCTTGTATACTTCTCAATAAACTCTCCAAAGTGACAAAAAACAGTAACTTATGTAAAGGAGATAGGGTGGGAACTGGAAATATGGGGGATGACACAGGATGATGTGATGGAGCCTTTTCACTGCCATTGTTTTATTTTTAAACCTATATAAATGTATAAATGTTCACAATCTTAAAATGTACAAGGAGGAAAAGCAATATCAGCAGCATGGAGTACTTTTTCTTAAACCATTTCATATTATTTCAGAAGATTTTTTTGAGACAGAGTCTCACTCTGTCGCCAGGCTGGAGTACAGTGGCGCGATTTCGGCTCACTGCAACCTCCACCTCCCGGGTTCAAGCAATTCTCCTGTCTCAGCCTCCCGAATAGCTGGGACTACAGGTACGTACCACCAAGCCCAGCTAATTTTTTTGTATTTTTAGTAGAGACAGGGTTTCACCATGTTAGCCAAGATGGTCTTGATCTCCTGACCTCGTGATCCACCAGCCTCGGCCTCCCAAAGTGCTGGGATTACAGGTGTGAGCCACTGCGCCCAGCCGAAGATTCTTTTCCTCTAAATTACTTGCTAGATTTATAATATTACATTGTATCGAGTAAATAAACTTTTCCATTATTAACTTGGATGCAATTAGTTGTTTTTTGTTTCTAAAAGAACCAACATGACAGAAACTGACATTCTCCAAAGATGACTACTCTTCTAAAGGGGAAATCTAATGTGACAACTGAAGAAAGGTGGCAGTGAGTGAAAGTGGTAAACATGCTGACATGGTTTCTATGTTTCCCCAACTCCAAAGATAAAATGAACGTACAAAACATTGAGTGGCTTTGATACAAACTGGATGAGGGTGAGTTTACAAGATAAATTCATTTGTAAAAGTGTAGTCCATCCCATAACATTGGGAAAATGAGACTTCGTTTCAGTGCAACTGACAGTACAATAGGAAATACCGAAGATGGTATTTTAATCTGGGTGTCCGCATGTACCTGAAATGCTATTTCTCAAAATACTTAGCACAATAATGAGATTGTGCAGGGATTGCCCCCCACCCCCCACAAACCCTGCTGCCCCTTCACACGTGCAATCAGGCCGCAGAAGCACCACTGCAGTGCCCAAGGGTGAGCGGGAGGCACAGTGCGGTGAGTGGGACAAGGGCAGTCACCATTGTTGATGGGTAGCTTTCTCTTATGCAAGGAAAGCCCTGGGTTTCAGTGCCAGAATTTCCAGAGCGCTTAGAAAAAGGGAGGGGTTAGGGTAAAGAGGAAAACCAAGGTGACATCCACTAGAGTCAGTTAATGATTCACCAAAGCGTTATAATCCCTGGCTAATCTTTTATCAGTCTGAGGCATTTTTAAAAGCATAGTTATGGAATATGACGGCTGCAACATAATTTGCACTTATACCCAAGATAGTTGTAGATGATGTCCACCAATATTTTTAAACCTTGACTACCAGTGCCAAAGGATTCAGTCTGAGCTGCTGCAAAGTTCGTTCAGTCTAAGAACTAGTACACCACTCTGTTTCTCCATGAAGGGGAGTCCTCTCACGCAGCTTAAGAAATAAAGAGTAATAAATTTGGGAAAATGGATACTGCCTCTAATACTAGAAATAAAAACATGTAAAATAAAAGCTTTTACTTTACTGACTACATATCTCATTTTAATCGTCACGACAAATACGTCTCAACAATATACAAAGGATGATGTTCCACTAACATCACTGCACTTGCTCCATTAACCACCCTGTGAATCAGTACCATTGTTATCCCTACATTACAGATGAGGACACTGGAGCTTGCAGGGGTAGGAGAGCCACTGAGGTTCGCTCAGCTAACAAGGAGCGGTCACGACTGGAAACCCAAGCCTCAGAACTCCAGTCCTCTTCCCGTTCCATCAAAGGACCTCCCATGAATACACAGGCTTTGCAAAGTGTTCTTTTTTTTCTTTTCTTTCTTTTTTTTTTTCAGACAGAGTTTCACTCTTGTTGTCCGGGCTGGAGTGCAATGGCACAATCTCGGCTCACCACAACCTCCACCTCCTGGGTTCAAGCAGTTCTCCTGCCTCCGCCTCCTGAGTAGCTGGGATTACAGACACGCACCACCATGCCCGACTAATTTTGTATTTTTAGTAGAGACAGGGTGTTTCCATGTTGGTCAGGCTGGTCTTGAACTCCCGACCTCAGGCGATCTGCCTGCCTCGGCCTCCCAAACTGCTGGGATTACAGGCATGAGCCACCGTGCCTGGCCAAAGTGTCCTTTCTTAAAGCCACATTCTTTACTTCTTCCCAATTTGAGCTCCACTCAGCATCTTCCAACTGAGCAAGTTCTGACTTGCACAAAGCCCAGAATCCTCCAAAGCAATTGTGACTAATATATTTAGCTTAACGATGTTAAATGAAGTATACATACAAACATCATCTATGGAGGTTCAGAAAAGAAGGGTAAAGTTCAAATCATTTTTGTGAATTTCACTGAATATATTAAACATGCCAATTCTCAGGTTGATATTATTTGGATCTTTGTTATTGTCTACTATACAGATATTGTGTCCTGTCTTTTATACCTGTAGAAATGTGGAATTCCAAAGCTCCTCCCCTAGAATCCTGGCTCTTCTCAGAAAGCATACCCCACACACAGGGGGACTAAAAGTATCAAGTGTAACAGGCAGAAAAGTGGTGAAGCTGAATCCAGGGGCCCAAATAGGAACTCCCGTCTGTAACCAGCTGATGCGAACTTTTATCCTTCAGGAAAAAGTTTTTCACTTTCAGCATTATATTATGCTTAAAATTACCAGGCTACACAATAAGTGGGTGGGTGGATGGATGGATGGATGGATGGATGGATGGACGGACGGACGGACGGACGGACGGACGGACAGGTAGAGAGAGAGAGAGACAGACAGACAGATTTCTGATTCTTCACCAAGCTTCATTTCTATTTTATTATCCCACCCTTACTACTTCAAGCTGGCTAGCTTCCTAAATTAATAAAGTTCTGAAAGAAACTTTAATAGAAGAAACATTCTGAACTCTCTCCCATTCTTAAAGAATGCCAGGATAAAAACTGATTAAAATTCAAAATAGCATCGGTGTAGAATGTGCCCCAACAGTCTGAGGAATGAAAGTTGGGTTTGTTTTTATTCAATTACTTAGCACAGATAACCTAGCAATCACTGCTCACGAAAAGGGAAATTATTCCTGTAGGGAAAAAAAATTAAGCCATGAAAGAGTAGCTGTTTTGTTTTTTCAACCACTAGTACAATTAGAGTTGGTTCTAATCTGCCACTCCGTGTAAATTCTAGAATCTACTTCTGTAACAGACTTACCTTTTCAGAAAGCAGCTCACTTAAGGTAGGTAGTGTCATACTCAAAACAGACTAGGCTAGTTCATGTCCAAAAGCCTGGTCAAATGACATTATTAGATAACCACTCTTACAAACATCAGGTATCATTTATTTATTTATTTATTTATTTTTATTTTTTTGAGACAGGTTCTCACTCTATTGCCTGGGCTCTGGAAGTGCAATGGTGCGATCAGGGCTTCCTGTAGCCTTGACCTCCTGGGCAAAAGTGATCCTCCCACCTCAGCCTCCTGAGTAGCTGGGACTGCAGGCATATCCATCACACCCAGCTAATTTTTAAATTTTTTGTAAAGACAGGGTCTCCCTATGTTGCCCAGGCTGGTCTCGAACTCCTGGGCTCAAGTGATCCTCCCACCTTGGCCTCCCAGAGTGCCGCAATTACAGGCGTGAGCTGCAGCCCTGGCCATGGTACATTTTGATACTCTCAACAAACACATAGGCTGAGTTACTAGTTATAGTATATGTTTTTTTTGTTTTGGTTTTTTTTTTTTTGAGACGGAGTCTCGCTCTGTCGCCCAGGCTGGAGTGCAGTGGCCGGATCTCAGCTCACTGCAAGCTCCGCCTCCCGGGCTCACGCCATTCTCCTGCCTCAGCCTCCCGAGTAGCTGGGACTACAGGCGCCCACCACCTCGCCCGGCTAGTTTGTATTTTTTTAGTAGAGACGGGGTTTCACCATATTAGCCAGGATGGTCTCGATCTCCCGACCTCGTGATCCGCCCGTCTCGGCCTCCCAAAGTGCTGGGATTACAGGCTTGAGCCACCGCGCCCGGCAGTATATGTTTTTTGTTTATCTGGTTGGGTTTTCTTGAGAGAGTCTCACTCTGCCTTCCAGCCTGGAGTGTGGAGTACAGTGGCACGATCTCAGCTCACTGCAACCTCTACCTCCCTGGTTCAAGTGATTCTCCTGCCTCAGTCTCCCGAGTAGCTGGGATTACAGGCATGCACCACCACACCCGACTAATTTTTGCTATTTTTAGTAGAGACGACGTTTTGCCACATTGGCCAGGCTGGTCTCAAACTCCTGACCTCACAGTGATCCACCCACCTTGGTCTCTCAAAGTGCTGGGGATTACAGGGGTGAGCCACCATGCCTGGCTAGTTATAGTATATGTTTTATATCTCAGTGAGGATCACCTACCTGTTAAGAATGTATTTATTATAGAATGAAGAGACTCTGCATTTAAAAAAGACAACTGGATACCACTACTGTCATATTTTAATAAAACCACACGCAGAATAGATTTTTCTTAGAAAGTTACTGGAAATGTAATCCTACGATGTAACTTTAAAAACACCTTTCATTCTTTTTGCATATGTGAAATAATATCCTATTTGGAGAATTTCTCTTTAAAGACTGAAGACAAGTTATGCTACATGTAACTACCACCAAAGAGTAATTGCAACAGCAGAAAGTACATGCCTTGACTGTGGCAAAGCTGATACAAAATTTCCTCAATTATTTTACATTTGGTGACTGTATTTAGGAGGGGGAAAGCCTCCACAGCCTTATGAAGCAACCAAAACAAAATGCAAAAGGAGCCTGAAATGTAGGGGCAGGGAGAACTGGGTATAAATGGAAAGCATACATCCTGTTTTTTTGCTGTAGTTTTGTCTCAAACTATCAATCAACTTTTCACCACTTCCTGCAATAGCAGGTCTACTATAAATCTTATAGTAACCGACTAGGTTTCATTTCCTCTGCCCAAACCTAGAAGCCTGCCAGGCATGACATACTGAGACTAGAGCCCACAACTGATCACAGAGGACAAGACTCCAGTGAGGCAATTCCAGACAGTTCAAACTGGATGCTTACTGACTAACCTGGCCTTTTAATTTCACAGCATACCACACACACAATCTCAGGTTCTATCTGGGACCAAACAGTAGATCAGATTTCTTTTTTTTTTTTTTTTTTTTTTTTTTTTTGTTTGAGAGATGGGGTGTCTCTGCATTGCCCAGGCTGGAGACCAGTAGTCAAAGGAGCAGTAATACCACATTACAATGTTGAACTACTGGCCTCAACAGCCTTCCTGCCTCAGCTTCCCAAGTAGGTGGAACTATGGGTACGTGCCACTGAGCCCGGCTTCAACTTTCTTTCTGAAGGGCATTTACTGCCTATCAATGGTAGACTGGATAAAGAAAACATGGTACATATACACCATGGAATACCATGCAGCCATAAAAGGAACAAGATCATGTCCTTTGTAGCAACATGGATGGAGCTGGAGGCCATTTTCCTTAGCAAACTAACGCAGGAACAGAAAACCAAATACCACATGTCTCACTTATAAGTGGGAGCTAAATGATGAGAACACATGGACACATAGAGGGGAACAACACACACTGGGGCCTATTAGAGGGTGGAGGGTGGGAGGAGGAGAGGATCAGGAAAAATAATGAGTACTAGGCTTAATAACTGGGTGGTGAAAATAATCTGTACATCAAACTCCCATGACATAAGTTTCCCATATATAACAAACCTAGACGTGTCTCTGAACTTAAAAGTTAAATTTTTAAGAAGGGCATTTGTGATAATAACATGTCATTGTTCCTCTCTACTGAAAAGAACCAGTTCCAAACTTTAGGTTCCTTGGCCCAAAACACACATATGTAGCCTGATCTAAAGGTAATGCACTGGCTTTAAGAAGAAGTTGCTGGTGAAATTCCTATCTTGAATCTGAGAGCCGCCAAGGAAAACAAATACCAGTGGATGCACAGAGGAACGCAGAGCTGTCTGTTCTTATTCTGTAACAGTGAGAAGCACTTCTAGCGCAGCCATTAACAAAAACATTCAATCTCTACGAACAAGAAATGACTAACTTAATACAAGGAAGGCTGCAAGATAAAGAGTTATTTATCTTTATCTTATTGACCCATATCTTATTGGTCCATACCTAGTTTGGGCCAATAAAACAACTTCTCATACACATTTCAACTGGCTTTTATGCCATTTTGTGGGCGCAGGCTCTGGGAAACATCATCTAGTCCATGGATCAGCAGAAGCATTTTCTGAAAACTCCCTGTATTAGTTTCCTAAGGCTGCCATAATAAACCATCCAAAACTAGTAGCAGAAAACAAGATAAATAAATTTATTTTTCACAGTTCTTGAGGCTACTTTTTTTTTCTTTTTTCTTTTTGAGACAGAGTGTCATTCTATTGTCCAGGCTGGAATGCAATGGCACGATCTCGGCTACTGCAACCTCCGCCTCCTGGGTTCAAGCAATTCTTCTGCCTCAGCCTCCTGAGTAGCTGGGATTACAGGTGCACACTACCACGCCCAGTTAATTTTTGTATTTTGGAAGAGACGGGGTTTCACCATGTTGGCCAGGCTGGTCTCGAACTCCCGACCTCATGATCCGCCCGCCTCGGCTTTCCAAAGAACTGGGATTACAGGCGTGAGTCACCGCACCCGGCCAAGGCTACTATTAATAGTTCAGAATTAAGGCATTAGCAGGGTTGGTTCCTTCTCAGGGCAGAATCCCTTCTATACCCTTTTCTTAGCTTCTGGTGTTGCTGGCAATCCTTGGAGTTTCTTGGCTTGTAAATGCATCACTCCAAGCTCTGCCTCTGTTGTTACAGGGTGTTCTTCCTATGTGTTCGTGACTTCACATGGCCATCTTCACTCTGTGTGTGTCTTAGTGTCTCTTCTTTTCTTATGAGGTCACCAGTCACAGTGGATTAAGGGCCCACCCTACTCTAGCATGACCTCATCTTAACTAATTACATCTGCAATGACTCTATTTCCAAATAAGGTCACATTGTGAGTTTCTGCAAGGACATGAATTTTGGACGGACATCACAGGGCATCACTGTAACACAGTACACCTTGTAGAGCTAAAATAAATAGTGGAGATGCTCATTAATAGAGGGTAATAGACCAGAAAAAAGTAAGCCAACTTAAAATGGAGACCAAAATTTAATAGTAAATAATGATGATAAGCTTAAAACTTCACATTGAGGCTGGATACAGTGGCTCACGCCTGTTATCCCAGCACTCTGGGAGGCCAAGGTGGGCGGATCACTTGAAGTCAGCAGTTCAAGACCAGCCTGGCCAACATGGTGAAATGCTGTCTCTATTAAAAATACAAAAATTAGCCGGCTGTGGTGGCAGGTGCCTGTAATCCCAGCTACTCAGGAAGCTGAGGCAGGAGAATCACTTGAACCTGGGAGGCAGAGGTTGTAGTGAGCAGAGATTGTACCCACTACACTCCACACTCCAGCCTCAGCAACAGAGGGAGACTCTGTGTCAAAAAAACAAACAAACAAACAAACAAAAACCAAACACTTCACCTTGAAACAAAATTACAAACTACAAAAATAAATTTATGAAATATTTAACAATGTTAACAATATGTAGGTTACAACTGCAATCACGTACTAATTCTCAAAAACAGCAAAGAATGAACCAAATAGTAATTGTATTTGTAACTGTTCTAACAAAATTCTATTACAGCACCATCTAACATTCATCATGTCATGTTGGTCTTTTTGTAGCAGAATCAGAGAAGGTAAATCTTACAGAAAAAAATCAAGGGTATCATCAGTTTCCTCAAGGGCCTCTCAATCATGTGAGGCTCAAATCAATCCTTTAATCAATCCTTTAATATTCAAAATAAGAATTTTCCACTAATTTCACTATTATTGTAGAGTTTTCTTCTTCAATTGTTTACTATGGTGAGCAGTTCCGTGTGGTTCAAGCACATCCCCCATATCACTTCCAATGTTTTCGTGAAATCCTTGATCTTTTGGTTGACTTGCAATTTATTTGCACTGTACAATATCAATGATCAACAAGAAGTCAAACAACAAAAATACTGGCAAGATGGATGGGAAAGATGCTGGGAAGGAAATGATATAGTAGAATGTGGATGAAATTTATTAAGAGGCTTGCTCATTATTTTTGAGTTTTGACTACCATCGCATTTCTCTAACTTTTTAAGTGCAGAAACTCAATGAATATTCAGAAAGGACTTTCTGCATGACACATATAGGTGGCTGTATTAGAGAGATCCACTGAAATTTCATTCTTTAAGGGAGCACAGAAGTCATCTACTCCAATTCTTCCACTTCATAAATGCAGTTGACATGACTGGCTACTTTGATGCAGCTTGAATGTTTGTGTGACTTAAATTGGAAGAGTTGCAACAAGATATTAATCCCAAAGTTCCAAGCTTAAAGGGTTCTTCTCTCTCACCTGCTCTCTTTCAACTGCTTACAGGGTAGTTGTTATGACAGTAATAGAAATTATTTAATTTTTGAAAAAGACTGTTGAAACCTTCAATGCTATTTAATTCCTATGGAGAAGTCAGCTTGACTGTGATGTACTAAGCTTAGGAAAAATACAATGTGGAGTTAGAAAATAATCAGTATCAAATCATTCCTTAAGGAAATGACAGTGACCACTTTCCAAAAGTCCCTGGCAGAAAATAACTTCTGTCTTCTTGAAATATTACAAACTATATAAAGGTTTTAAAAATCACAAAATAGACCTCCATATCCCTTTATGAAAAGTCAACTGTAGGTTTCCTGTACTTAGATTGATAAAAGCTCTCAAGATGATTCCAACGATTCAACAACTATGCCACTTTTCAAAAAAGTTTATGACCTCTGGTCCTTAGCGCTTTAGTAGAGAATACAAATATTCATGAACGCATTAATATATATCTGACACATTAGACTACAGATCCCAAGAAGGTGAGGGAAATAAAATTTTTATTTTTACTTATTTTTAAATTTTTTGTTATTCTTTTAGGGATGGGGTCTTGTTCCATTGCCCAGGCTGGAGTGCAGTGGCTCAATCACAGCTTACTGCAGCCTCAACCTACTGCGTTCAAGCCATCCTGCCACTTCAGCCTACTGAGTAGCCAGGATTAGAAGCACACACCACCATGCCTGGCTACTTTATAAATTTTCTGTAGTGACACGGTCTTGCTACATTGTCCAGGCTGGTCTCAAACTCCTGGGCTCAAGCGACCCTCCTGAACCAGCCTCCCAAAGTGCTAAGATTATAGGCATAAGCTACTGCGCTGGGCCAAGAAATAAAATTTTTAGATGTATTTGAATAATAGTGTCAAATCACTACGGCAAACAGTGATAATAAAGACTCAACCACCTCTTGGATGCTACGCAAAAGGACAAAGGTTCTTTGACAGTATCTGTTAATACAAAAGGCTTGCACTTCCTGTGCAGTAACTCTGTGCAGGCTTTCTAAGTATTTCACATGGTAAACTCATGAAGTACTTATAGCAACCCTGTGATATAGGTACTATTATTATCCTTACTGGTAAAATAAGAAAATAATGTGGCACCTTCTTTGAGCCATGGAGGACCAAAGAAGATGTCATATTATCACAGAACGACAACTCTAAAGACCTCAAGCAGAACATGTCTTACTTTTTATGTTAATATGTGTGAACTCACATACAGTTTCCCCTAGTTCACAATTATATAGAGAATCATTTACTTTAATCTTCAAACGATAAACAGGTGGGCTACATGTTTAAAAAGTCCTCCATCAGAATTACTCTTCTGCACAGAAGAGGTGAAAAGCAGGGGAGCTAAAGGCAAGGAGATAGGCTCTAGCTCCAGCAGTTCTTTTTGAGGACAGTCTGCACATAAACATGTACATACATACATGTGCCCACACACACACATACATGTGCCCACAAACATGTACATACATACATGTGCACACACATGTGCCTATACAAACATCTGCCCACACACATTAGTAAACACATAGACACACATCCATTTTTTGAGAAAAATAAATGACTAAAAAAAAAAAAACTTGCTATGGCAATGGTAAATACTGAAAAGAATGGCTCTCATAAGGTTTATCCAAATGCAGAGAAGCCACCATTTGGCTCAACCCCAACCACCACTTAAGAAATTCAAGGGTGAGGGCGACAAATAGGTTAAGAAAGGTACAATGTTGGCCGGGTGCGGTGGCTCAAGCCTGTAATCCCAGCACTTTGGGAGGCCGAGATGGGCGGATCACAAGGTCAGGAGATCGAGACCATCCTGGTTAACACGATGAAACCCCGTCTCTACTAAAAATCACAAAAAACTAGCCGGGCGAGGTGGCGGGCGCCTGTAGTCCCAGCTACTCGGGAGGCTGAGGCAGGAGAATGGCGTAAACCCGGGAGGCGGAGCTTGCAGTGAGCTGAGATCTGGCCACTGCACTCCAGCCTGGGCTACAGAGCGAGACTCTGTCTCAAAAAAAAAAAAAAAAAAAAAAAGAAAGGTACAATGTCCATAAAGAACTGTGTGAAAGAAACACAGTTCACCCCAGCTTTGCAACTCTTTTATATTTTTGCCAGGCCAGATCAAATTCTCAGAGATGGAAATGTGGGTCTCATAAATTTGCCACATTTCTCTCTACTCCCTAGCAGAAATGCTTTTGCTGAAATGTGCTTCACTGTGATCCCAAAAGCTGATTTAAATAACAGTCCCATGAAAATCTCTTGGAATTGTATACCTCACTTGAATTGTGTACCTCGCAAGGTCTCCCGTTCCACATGGGCTGTTCAAATCCGTGACTCACTCAACATGAGAGAATGTACCTAGAGCTCCTCCTTGCTCCCAGTTTCATTTTGTTTCTACTTTTTTTTTTTTTTTTTTGAGACAGAATCTTGCTCTGTCACCCAGGCTAGAGTGCAGTGGGGTGATCTCAGCTCACTACGACCTCTGCCTCCTGGGTTCAAGCAATTCTCCTGCCTCAGCCTCCCGAATAGCTGGGATTACAGGCACGCACCACCACGCCTGGCTAATTTTTGTATTTTTAGTAGAGACAGGAGTTCACCATGTTGGCCAGGCTGGTCTCGAACCCCTGACGTCAGGCGATCCGTCTGCCTCAGCCTCCCAAAGTGCTGGGATTATAGGCATGAGCCACCACGTCCAGCCTGTTTCTGCTTTTAATTTTCTTCTTTTACCTTCACCTTTATTATGCCATCTTGTTTTACACACACACACACACACACACACACACACACACAGAGAAATGCTTTAAATAATTTCTAGTACAAGGCAGAGTATAAATTATGAATGAAACCAATTATCTGCTTAAGTAAAAGACACCTTTGTAGGATAGGAAAGGACAGGAGAAACGGGGACTACAAGTCGCAGGCTGAAGCAGAGCTCTCCAATCCACTTTCTTCTCTATGACTATTCCATGAAGCATGGTATTTGGGCACATCAGACTTGGAACAATTCTGACAACATTCCTACATTTCACCTGTTTTGTGAAAAAAGGGCAAACAGTGTTGTTTAATGATGTAGGATTTTGACCTGTTAACTGTTCAAATGAAACGGCTGTTTGGATTCAGTTAAACTAAGTAGAGGTCAGTCAACTAAATAGAGAAGGTGTCACTATAAAGTTGGTGGTAGAAGGAAGATACTGTGGGTTGAATTGTGTCCCCCCACAAAGATGTGTTGATGTCCTAAGCCCTGGAAGCTGTGAATGTCACCTGTTTTGGAAACAGGGTATTTGCAGATGTAATCAAGATTGGATACTGGATTAGGGTGGGCCTTCAGTCCACCAACTGGTGTCCTTATAAAAAACACAATGTAAACACAATGTAAAGACACAGGGACACAGAGAATGCCATGAAGGTGGAGGCAGAGATTGGCATGATGTGCTCGTATGCCAGAGGATGTCTAGGGTTGCCAGCAACTGCTGAAGCCAGCAGAGAGGCACCAGAACAGATTCTGCTGCAGAGTTTGCAGAAGGAACCAACCCAAATGACACCTTGATTTTGTAATTCTAGCCTCCAGGAATGCAAGGAAGAAAGGTCTGTGGTTTTAAGCCACCCAGTCTGTGGTAATTTGTTACAGCAGCCTTAGGAAATGAATATAGAAGAACATCAGTGATCAAGATCTTTAGAGCAGAACAGAAATTAGAAAGCATTGCACAGTATGCTCCTGAGTTTACAAATGGGGGAAAAAAAAAGACACCACTAAAAGTAACAACAGCAAGGCACAGAAAAGTTTTCTTTGCATAATAACATGAGGGGAATAGATTAGTTTGTTACTAATTCCCATCCAAGCCCAAAATGCTACACTTTTACACTATGATCACAATGTTCCCCTGCTAAAAACCTGCAATGACTTCCCAAACTCAGAATAAAATCCAAACTCCCGACTGAAGACAAGGCTGTGTAAGACCTGGAACCCACCACTCTTGGCTCTCTCATGATTCTCATCCAGGCCACTAAGCTAACCCCTAACTGCCCTCTCTCTGTCCCAAGGACACATCAACAAATTCTCACACAGCCTTTGTACTTGTTCCCTTCTTTCTGGAATGCTCTTCCACAAGTATTCCCATGCTGGCTCCTACTCATTCACAATTCAACTAAAATGCTCTCAGAGAGTCTTGCAAAAGCAGTCTAGTTAAAGCAATGCTTCCCAAGGCGTTTCGTATCATGGAACACACAGAAAAACTGTCTCTATCCAGCATGGCGCGTTGGGTAAACTCACCAGGCTGGCCCACATCCTACCTGCCATCCCGAGGGCTGAGGGGCAATATGCACACTCACCTGAAGCCCTACTTGTGGTGTCTTGGACCACCAGCTGGGTTGCTCTGCCCTTCACCCTCCACTGACATTCACTATTATGAGCTTAACATTTGAGGAGAGTTCTGAGGTGTAAGGAAGTAGAAGTCCTGGGTAAACTTTCAAATGGCATCTCCTTTAACTTCACTGTCCCATTTTGAAAGCAGAATAAAAAATAACTGCTTTCAAAATTTCCTGGCATACTCAGAAAAAAAGACAAGGTCAAGTGACTTCATATGTTTTCTTTGGATGTTTGTTCTAAATGCTAATTTTTCTTTGGCTACAAAATGTAAAGTATGTGTGCTATACTGCTTTCACAGTACTAAGACAAACTACTCAAGTGTTGGCGTGTTGACTGCGTTATGCAGAAGCAGAAGCATGCAGGTCTTCACAATATAATAGGAGGCAAAAACTTCGAAAATTCAGAATATTTATGCAGTCACTGTTACAATATGCAATGAAATGTCTTTTTTTTTTTTTTTTTTTTTTTCCTCCCGAGACGGAGTCTTCTTCTGTCAACCGGGCTGGAGTACAGTGGCGTGATCTCGGCTCACTGCAAGCTCTGCCTCCCAGGTTCACACGAGATTCTCCTGCCTCAGCCTCCCAAGTAGCTGGGATTACAGAGGCACACCACCACAGCCGGCTAATTTTTTTGTATTTTTAGTAGAGATGGGGTTTCACCATGTTGGCTAGACTGGTCTCGAACTCCTGACCTCATGATCTGCCCACCTTGGCCTCCCAAAGTGCTGGGATTATAGGCGTGAACCACTGCGCCTGGCCAAAATGTTTTCTTAAATGCATGCCACAATGGCATGAGTTAGTTAACCCAGAACCATTCTATGGTTTCTTAATGCCAATCCTATTCTACAAAATGAATGAAAGTAATGCATTGCCCGCTGGCTCAGTTTGAGTTTTCAGGAATTATTAAATGACTGACATGTCACAAAAGCTCTGCCTCTTCCCAGTCATTCTGAACCTAAAAGAGTGTCTGTAACCCTTGTTTTCCTACAGAGAAAGCAGGGATGAACACAAGAGGGCACCGTTATGGCACAGAGGCACGGGACAGGGCCAGTCACAACATGGAGTGTCCATCTCTCAGGCAGAGCTGCTGTACTGTCCCATAGTCCTAAACAAACAATCCCACACTGTGCCAGTCAGGATAGCTCACTGACTTAATAAGAACAGCTATTTAACTTGTGTCTCTTCTGTAGGAGAGCCAGGCCTAGGAGCTGTAGCATTCAGCATTCAAGAGATCCTTCTGAACACAGGTCCTTGTTGGAACAGAGAGGACTGTGCTAGGGGTGGGAGGGAGCCCTGATGGCTGGGTCTTAGGTCTGATCAGCAAAGACCAAGAAGAAAGTGCTCAGGAAACGTGCCCATCTGTAATCTACTCAATATCCAACCCTCCCCAGCAACCCCACTCACACAGAGTTACATTACTTGCTGCATTCCTTTTTAGGGTACAGTGCTCTCAGGCCAATTTGTTGGGAGAGTTTTTTTTAAGGTGCCCTAAAGACACTTTTAGGAATTGATGTTGAGAGTCAGATTGCTCCAAAAATAATGCTGAATGAATGAAGCGACACACAAAAGAGTATGTACTGTATTTATTATCTCAATTATACCAAGTTCAAAAACAGGCAAAGTCAGTGGCTAGTGACAGAGCTCAGGACAGTGGTCACAAGGTAGGGTGTGCATGAATGGTGCCCCTGGAGTGACTTTAAGGCACATTTCTTGACTGGGGTGGTTGTTACATGGAGTTTTCCTTTATGAGAATTCATTGTTTGTATACTTATAATCTATGTATACAATAAAAATTAACTTAAAAATTCCATGAGTCCTGGAAAGAAGTCTCAAGCCAGAGAGAGGGGAGGACAGTCCTGAGGGTGGACGGGATCCCAGGATGGCACCCATTTCCTCTTGAAAACTGTCAGGACCACCAATACTGCATCCTCATCTCAAACTTCCTTTTATAAGGCATGGAGCATTCTACCAAACACAAAAAGAATTTGAAAACTATGCCTAGAGAAAGATCCATTAGCCATCTCTTTCAATGTGCACACTATACACAGAAAGTTTTTCTTTGCACAAGTGCACACACAGTTCATTGCTATTGAGGTTGTTCCTGAGGTATGAGTAAAGCACTATGGGTCATTTCCAATATCATTTTATAGGCATTTTCCCCCGAAGATTTCTGGCCTACAGACCAACTTTAGTACTTTCTGGGCTAAGTATAAAACAAGAATTTCCATTATTTTTACTTTACTTCCAAGCCTATATAATATTTCATCTTATCCAATAAAAAATCTGAACATGAGCTACCAAGAACCTTTATGCCACCATATAACCTTTATGCCAAAATATAAATATTTTACTCAAGGTAAACAATTTTTTCTAAGTTGTATACTACAGAGTAAAGCTTACTTTCTCGAAACAGGCTGCATGTGGTGGCTCAAGCCTGTAATCCCAGCACTTTGGGAGGCTGGGGTAGAAGGACCGCCTGAGCCCAGGATTTTGAGACCAGAAACATAGTGAGATCCCATCTCTACAAAAAATTTAAAAATTAGCTGAACATGGTGGTGAGAACCTGTAGTCCCAGCTGCTCAAGAGACTGAGGTGAGAGGATCATTTGCACCTGGGAGGTTGAGGCTGCAATTAGCCATGGTTGAGCCACTGCACTCCAGCTTGGGTGACAGAGCGAGACTCCTCTCAAAAAAAAAAAAAGAACAACAACAACAAAAAAACAGCTTTAAAAAATCGGGCATAATAGGCCCCCATTCTATGTCTATAATTACAAGTAAAATGTACACAATAAAAAAAGAAATCTGGCCAGGCACAGTGGCTCACACCTGTAATCCCAACACTTTGGGAGGCCGAGACGGGAGGATCACGAGGTCAGGAGATCGAGACCATCCTGGCTAACATGGTGAAACCTGTCTCTACTAAAAAATAGAAAAAATTGGCCAGGTGCGGTGGCTCACACCTGTAATCCCAGCACTGTGGGAGGCCGAGGCGGGCGGATCACGAGGGCAGGAGTTCAAGATCATCCTGGCGAACACAGTGAAACCCCGTCTCTACTAAAAATACAAAAAAAATCAGCCGGGCGTGGTGGTGGGCACCTGTAGTCCCAGCTTCTCGGGAGGCTGAGGCAGGAGAATGGTGTGAACTCCTGCCTTGGTCTCCCAGAGTGCTAGGATTATTTGCATGAGCCACGGAGCCCAGACTACTAGGGTTTAAAGTATTCAATGACTGCCTCAGGAAACATGGGATCTGAAAGCCAGACATGACAGCAGTTCTGACAAGTGGTCCTCCATAGAAAATCCAACTTGGGAAAGTGTATTTTATGCTTGCTTATACTCTCTCAAAAACTAAACTGAAGTGAAAAACATCTGTCTACCAGAATACCCTTAAATGACAGTCCCTAGACCATCTAAGTAGAATTTTAAAATACTTTTAATAAAGGCAATTGACTTCAATGGCTAATATTTAGTTTCTTTCCTTGATAAAGCCTTGCTTCTGAAAGCGTAACACTAGACCAGGAGCAGCAGCAGCATCTTGGAACTTCTTAGAAATGCAGAACCTCAGGCCCCATCCCAGGTCTCTGAATAGGAGTCTTTTTAACAAGACTCCCAGGTAATACACATGCACTATGATGTCTGGAACGCCCCAGAGAGCTGTGACTACGATGAAGTCATTATTACCAGCTGACACTTTTTATTCACTATCAATATTGTGGACTCTTGGATCTGATCAAACTGTGGGATGGGAATTGGTGGGAGGGTCCCCTTGTTCCCGAGTCAACTTGAAGTGAAGCATTGCTGACTTCACACATTGTGTACAGGGCAGCCTGACTCTGCTCCATCCCTCTTGCACCCAGAGCATGAGGATGAATCTCCACCTCGCATTTACTCACCAAACTTGGCTTTAAGTAAAAAGATGCATGGGGCCCTACTCTAATGGTTACATGGCTCAAGAGTTCTTTCCTTAGCCCCTCTTCTAGGCCAGACTGATCCTGAGGCCCAGACTTGGAAACATTTTATCTCACAACCCTGATTCTGCAAAGCTGGGCTTTCTGCCCATTAGTTGCCTTATTGTACATGATCTTCAACTTTCACAGGGACCTTGCCTGAAGCCAGGGTCCACATGCCTGCCCCTGAACCTATTTCTGTCCATTCAGATGCCACCACTTGCCTGTCTCCTCAGACCTCTGCCCGTTACTTCCTTATCTCCTTCTATGGCACTAGCCTCCCAAGAGTCGCTCTACCTCCAGACTGCACTGAAACTGCATCAGGCCTGCAGTTTTCACTCATTCATTCTTTTTTTTGAGACAGAGTTTCCTTCTGTCGCCCAGGCTGGAATGCAGTGGCAAGATCTCAGCACACTGCAACCTCCACCTCCCAGAATCACATGGTTCATATATATATATTTTTTTGGGGAGACAGAGTCTCACTCTATCACCCAGGATGGAGTACAGTGGTGTGATCTCAGCTCACTGCAACCTGCGCCTCCTGGGTTCAAGCAATTCTTGTGCCTGAGCCCCCGAGTGGCTGGGATAAAAGGCACGTGCTGCTACACCCAGCTAATTTTTGTATTTTAGTGGAGACAGGGTTTCACCATGTTGGCCAGGTTGGTCTCGAACTCCTGACCTCGGTGATCTGCCTGCCTCGGCCTCCCAAAGTTCTGGGATTACAGCCATGAGCCACCGTGCCCAGCCAAATAAATACTTGAAAGTACTATGTGTTCAAGCCCCGAACAAAACAGATCAATTCCTGTGCTCATGGAGCTTATATTCTTGTATAAGATAATAAATACTAAAATAATAATAGATAATAAAAACTAAGTAAAATACAGAGTGTGCTGGATGATATTAGTGCCATGAAAAAAAAAAAAATTGAACTGAAAAGGTAGCCAGGGAGCACCTGGGCCAGGGGGTGTTCAATTTTTTATGAGTATTTAGGGAAGGCCTCACTGAAAGGTGACCTTGGGGACCCTATACACCACTGAACAGCCTAAACTGCAGGACCTAGCTTATTCTTGTTTTCAGCTATTCCACCTCTTCCCAGCTTGAACCTCCAGTCTATTAAGCTTAGCGTAAGACACTCACAACGACTCCCTGCTCCCGGTTCTAAAAGCCATCTGGATATCGATTCTGATATAGCTATTGCTAGTCTCCAGATGATGTATCCAACCCTAAACCATTGTTCTCGTACCGTCCATCCACCTCTGTGGAACAACCTGCACCTCCAAAGCTTCATCTGCTACCCAAGTTCATACTACACCACTGCTGCCTGAGCCCAACACTGAGCCTAAGCTGTCCCATGTACACAGAAAATGACCACAGGTCATCTTGTTCTTGACAAGGAAGACCTAGAGGTTTAATAAAAGAGGAGGAAAATTCTGCCCAAGTCAGAATTTTGGGTAAACAAGATAAAACTATTTGAGGGCTCAGGAATGTGTCATTCTACAACTTACCTCTTCTAAGAAACTCACTGCAGAAGGTATCACAGGAAGCGTTCATGCCTCAGACACCAGGCAAACAAGGAGGGAAGATTTCAGCACATCCAAGCCCTGGTATAGGTGTGCCAGGGAAGGGAAGGGGGAACTGAAAGCACAGGCCTCTTTTAAGGACTTCATGAGTCATTTTGTTGAAGTCTAATCAATCCCCAGCTGGAGGAAACCTGCTAGATAACTGAGTTCAGGTTGTCCAGCGGACTTCACATGATGATGGAAACGTGCTGTCCAATAGGGTGGCCACTAAACCCATGTGGCTGTCGGGCATTCGGAATGTCAGCGTGACTGAAGAACTATACCTTAAATTGTATTTAATTTGAACTAATTTAAATGAAAATAGCCACATGTGGCAATGAATACCAAATCAGACCACACAGATCTAATCTAAAGCCCTAATTTGCTTGGCAAAGATGAAGCCTAGAAACTTCAGTGGCATAGGTATACCACAGGCTAGCCACAAACCCAAGCACTAATCCTCCACATGGCATCAGACTTGAGGGCTTCCAAATTGCTTTCATATGTACGACCCCATCCGATCCTTTCATCAGAAACATAAGCAGGTTCAATTCTCATATTCCTCCAATGTTCAGAAGCGAACATTTGCCCCATGCCAGCGGGTTCCTCCCTGATTAGCCAGAACTCCTCCTGTGCAGACCCACTATGCACTATGCTGTGCTGGCTCATGCTCTGAAGCAGGGACGCCATCTAAAGAGTTGATTACCGACATACAAGTTGAACAAGATGCTGGAAGATGACATTTGCCAGCAGAACCACCGGAGAATCTGTCCTATGTCACTGGGCCCAGTCCGTGACAAAACATTTATGCAAATTAAGTCTCCTAGAATAGTTGTACCAGGTAGGGAGCTACAATTAATCTCTTATATATTCTATTATAGTGATCATGACCCTCAACAATTAGGACTCAACTAATTTGCGGGATACCTTTTTAAAATCCTACATTCACTCTGTCCTCAAGACTTACTGGCAAAAACACTCCTATAATTAGAACTGAACAGTTGCCAACATGTCCCAATCAGACCCAAATTACTATCTACAAAAATTACTGATTACCAAAAATAAGAATGAAAAAGGGTCTCTGAGATACTATTTTACTAAATATAGGAATACACAGTACAACTTAATCCTCCACAGAGAGATGGTTGCCAGAACCAAACCTGTTGGCTGCCTAGCATTTCATGTTCCTACAAGAACTGGATGCAAAAGCCTAATTATGGCTCGATTCAAACGACGCTATCAAAATGCTTCCTGCGTGGGGCGGGAGATATAAGGGCTTTGCTCCTTTCATTCCCTGTCAGGGAGTCTGGGTGGTTTTTTTTCTTGGAGTCACCTCATTCCACTGAGACAAATCCAGCCCTAGAAGGAACAGTTTACAAAAAAGCAGGGAATGCTGTCAGCAGCGACCACAGAGCTTGGCTTTGATCACAGCTGCAGACCCCACCTGCTTAAAAAGGCAGCAGCAATGATACAACTCTTCATTCCCTTGCTCAAAAACAGAAGAAATCAGCAGAGATAAGCCGACAGGGAAAACATTACACAAATTGCTGACCCTGCTGCAGGCAGAGAAGAGCTGCCTCTGCTCGGCTTTGATTTTCCAAAGCCTGAGCCTGAGGGAGAGGCAGTTTGACTTTCTTCTTTCCTAGTGCTCCCGATGGCAAGGCACATTCAGATGGAGCCTGGAGGAATACCAAGTGCAGAAGAAAGGGAAATAAATAAATAAACAAAACAAGAACACAGGCTAAACCATGGAGAAGAGCTGCCATCAGCAACTAGGAAGATCATATCCCTAGTCGAAAGCAACTCGGTTTTACAGGTTTTTGCTAAAACACACAGAGCCCAGAGCTGTGGCTGTGATCTTTGTCATGTTGTTGTCCTGCTGAGTGAGGCAAATAAGTATGTGCCATAAGCCTTCCTTATGCATTTTCTATTCCTATTGTTTAGTACGTGTCCAAAGAAAACAACAACAGGGCTGCCATCCACGTCAGTGAGGGGAGCTGGAAACAGAGCACTGCATGGCCAGCAGTTTTTTCCTCGACACAAACACAGATTGTTCTCTGCTTTATAAGCAGCCTATTTGCTGCTTAATGGTCATCCACAGTGTGCCTTTAGAACAGGGTTCAACATGAGCCACCAGGTCGAATGGTGCGTGCCCCAGTCTGTTTTCCCCTAAGCATTCTAGAACCCCGCTGCAGCTTCCAAAATTGATTCCACTATAATACAGTCACTGCTGCCATCCAGGTGCCACATTTATTGAGTGCCCAGTATTTGCTGGGCATTTTTCTAGGCCCCAGCTATACAGCATTGCACAAGAAAAACATGGCTCCTGCTTGCATGGGACCTGCAGTTTGGCAGGAAAAAAGTGCAGGTCCTTTGATCCAGTAACAGAGCTTACACATTAGGCCAAGGCCACAAACTGCTGCCCCCAGAAGCCAAACAGATGGAGTCTAGCAGGCAGGTGGGGGTCTGTGGCAGAATGGAGGGCACTTGTCCCACATAATGGAGACAGCTGGCCCCAGTTCTAGCCAATTGTTACCATGTGGGGATGTGGGCCCAGCAACTGCCAGAACTTCCGTTATTTCAAGAGCAGCTGTAAATCCAGACTTTTACACAAAATCTTCCAATTTTTAAGTGTTGACAACCAATTTAAAGTCTTTAAAAACTCACTGAGAGCCAAAAGTGACCCAAGGGCCACTAGCTTGCAACTTTTACATCCGCAGACTTAGTTCCATCTCCCCAATTCCCTAATATATTCTATATATCTCAATACATAGCTGCTCCACCAATGTGACCGGTTTATCACTGCTTCCAGACCCAGAACAATTGTTTTTACTTTGGGATGTGCCTCAAGTTGTGTCCCTACCTAGCACATCTCCCTGCTTTCTTTCCGTGCCTGGTCAGATCCCACCCATCTTTAGTTCCCTGTTCAAGACTTTTACTCCACTAAGCTTGCAGACCAGCCTGGGATCCCCTTCTTTGAATCAATATGCCTCTTGCAACGGGGCCAGGGCTTGCTCAGCAGTCCTCGAATTCTGCCCTCTGCGTATCTTGTCTTGTCTCCACAACCAGACTAAATGCTCCACATTGGCTGCTTCACCAAGAAAATGTCCTGTGTTTATCAGGAGGTCACGTGTTCTGGAAGTCAGCAAATGACTGACTGACCACAGCAAGGAGGTTAAGAGCTCAGGCTCTGAAGTCACGCAGCCTGAGATTAAGTTAACTTAATCTCTCTGAGCCTCAGTTTCCCTATTCATAACCTGGGGTGATAAGAAAATGAGGACATAACCCAAATTCATATGGGGCTTGTGAGATCATCAAATGAGATAATCTCTATAAAGCACTTAGCACAATGCCTGCTATGCAGTAAGCCCTTGATAAATGCTAGCTATTATTGTTATGGACTGATTGCCTGATTCAGCCAATGCTATTGTTAAACAAGCATTGCATCAATGGAGCTTTGTTCTTAGCAAATATTATTGACCACTTACTCTGTGTTAACATGTTCTAAACAAATTGCATGTGTTAGCTCATCTAATTTTCCTAATTCTCCCCCATTTTATGGATAGCAGAAGCACAGAGAGTTTAAATGGCTTGTTCAAGGCCATACAGACAGAGCTGAGATCTGAAGCTGCCAGCTGGCTCCAGAGCCCATACTCTTAACCATAATACTCTATGGCCTCGCTACATTTCTAATGGCAGGGGACAGCTTTCTGACCTCAGCCTTCCCAAATCAGAAACAGGATTTGGCTTTGTGGACCATGGCTTAAGATGACAGAATGATCAGGGCCTGGTTTGAGCCAGACTACATCTCAGAAGTTCCAGGAAGGAACTTGCTTTTGCCAGTTTCACCAAGGGCTGTCAGTCTGTTCAATAAACTAATCATGACAAGGAAAGAGGAAAAATGCCCAGAAAGTACAAGATCATATCTATTATTATAGAAGGGGAAACTGTGATATAGATTAATACTAATGACAAAGGTGTTCTGCTGATCACAGAATAACTGAAGAGGGAATCAGAACAATATACCTAGCCTCGAATATCCACACAGAAGACAGGAAAGAGGCAAATGTGTCTTCCTTAACTTTTGAAAAGAAGGAAAATGATGAAACCATAGACCATGAACTCAAACTATGCGATATAGGCAGATAAGGGATGAAGTAGGTGATCCCCAGAAGTTACTATGGATTCACAAACTGATGCCATCCCTTGGACTAGCCCGCACCTGGGAATCCTGTGCAAAGATTGTGTCTGGATTTTAACAAAACATATGACAATCTCCTACGGTCTCTTTATGGACAAAATACAAAGTATGGGTGTATGATTATATAGTTGTCTAGACTGACATTTGACCTTGGAGGTGAGACTGATTTCCACCTGAAGGAAGGTATCTAGTGGAAGAGTACAAAGTTCTGACCTCAGCCTTCCTCATTCAACATTCTACTCACTGTCTTAGGTGAAATCACAGAATGTTCATTCTAATTCCTTAAAGCCAGAAGCCGTATCTAATTCTTCTTTAGTTCCACAGTGCCTAACCTTGTGCTTGCTCCAAAAAATGATTGCTCATTAGATTTCAGGAGTCAAGTTTACAAACAGTGTTACAAAGGTGTAAAAGATCAAGAAATAACCTAGGTGACAGATTCCAGTTCCAAAAAGTTTGTAACAGGTGGATGGGATATGCCGAATCTAACAAGGTGAAACTAAACCGGGACAAATGTAAAGATTGTGAACTAGCTAGCACAGAAGAAGAATTATACTTAAAGACGAATATGAAGAGTTTCAGCTAGTCATAAACTAAGAATATAGTGAGTTAAGGTTTCCTATGATAAGTAGATGGCTGACAAAGTAATATTCACAAAAACCAAAAGCAATAGCTTCTCTCTGGTCAAACCTGAAGTATTATATTTAAACTGGAGGATACTTTAAAAGGGTCTGGACCAAAACAATAAATAAAGGGAGGGGTTGAGGGACAGTGACAAAGTAGTGTGCCCAAAAAGAGACCAAAATGGACAAAGAGTTGGAAATTTGGACCTATAAGAATAAGGCAGAAGAGGTTGATCTGGAAGACTGAGAAAGGATGCAATAGTAATCAATCCTCCAGATAGCTGAAGGCAGACATTTGAAAAGAGAACTTATTCTATATGGATACAGAATTGAAATTAATGTGAAGAAAGCAGATTTCAATCAGATTTAAAGGACAACTTTTAAGCCCTCTAGCCTGCTTCAGAGTAGGAGGGTCCTCATTTATAAGTGAATTTGCGGGTATCGACTAAGCAATCACACAGCAGTGACAGCGCAGGGGGGAATTAATCCACAAAATAAAGGCTTACAAAAGAGAAGATTTTGCAAGACTTTTCAGTTCCATGACTGGCTGCATTACAGATAGTCATCACCAAGAGGAGTGATGTCAGTGTTAACTTCAAGTCTTACAATGCAGAGATGACTTAGTTGGGGTCGTTAGAGAAAGCTTAAAGCAAAATGTAATAAATATGGTAGAGAAAATGGAATGTACCAAAACAAAAAAAAAAGCTGCAGTTTATGGCAAATTTGGGAAATAGTGAGTACATCTACTTGTCGGGGTAGGGTGCGGCAGCGGGGCGGGGGGGGGGGGGGGGGTGCCTGATCAGCAAGAATGAGGGATTAAGCTTAGAAAATGAGGAGAAAGATGCAGAGGGTCTGGAATTCAGCTCAGCTCAGGCATTTAGGCTTTTGTCCTGTAGGCAAACCATCAAGAACTTCTGAGGAGACCAGTTCAAAGACAAGATTGTCAGATGTTCATTCATTTGGATCTTCAAATGCACATATGGATGCATCTGGACCCTCAGACAGTTATATGATAAGTCAGACACAATGTAAGCTTCAGAGCATGTGAAGATTGGGCAAATTATCCAGAACCATTTTTAATTAAACTAAAAAATATTTTCTTAGGGCTTGTATATATTATTGTAGAAAAGGAAACAGAAGATGTACCAGATAACCTTGATGGTGCTTCTATCAAGGAAGAGCTTGATGGTGCACCTCTGGAAGATGTAGATGGAATTCCTATTGATGCTACTCCCATTGATGATCTTGATGGAATCCCTATAAAAAGTCCTGATGATGATCTTGATGGAGTGCCTTTGGATGCAACTGAAGACTCAAAGAAGAAGGAACCCATATTTAAAGTTGCCCCATCAAAATGGGAAGCTGTGGACGAATCTGAATTGGAAGCACAGGTTGTTACAACTTCAAAATGGGAGTTATTTGACCAGCATGAAGAATCAGAAGAAAAACAAAATCAAAATCAAGAAGAAGAAAGTGACGATGAAGAGGATACTCAGAGTTCCGAATCTGAAGAACATCATCTGTACTCTAATCCAATCAAAGAAGAAATGACTGAGTCCAAGTTCTCTAAGTACTCGGAAATGAGCTAGGAAAAACAAGCCAAACTTTGTGAAATTGAGCTCAAAGTCATGAAGTTTCAGGATGAATTGGAATTTTGGAAAAAGACCTAAAAAACCAGGCCAGAGTTTTTAGGAGCAAGTAGAACACTACAGAGATAAACATCTTCAACACGAGAAAGAGTTAGAAGGAGAATGAGAAAGAGACAAGAAAGACAAGGAAAAACTGGAATCTAGCTCCAAAGACAAGAAGGAAAAAGATGAGTATACTCCAACAAGGAAGGAAAGGAAAAGGCGACACAGTACATCCTCCAGCCTATCTCACAGTAGCAGTGGTAGATGAGTGAAATCCCCATCACCAAAATCGGAGTGATCAGAGCATTCAGGAAGACCTCAGAAAGAGAGCTTAAAAAAAAAAAAAAAAAAAAAAAAAAAGAACTTCGAAGAAGACAGCCACATCCAAAATGGCATTTCAGAACTGTCAGACTGGCATTACTACAGGAAAGAAACAAGACGTGGAGTGAGACTGTGGTGGCAAGGACAACAGGGAGGACACTGTAGCAAGAGATGAGGAAATAGAGGCCTGAATTCAAAAAAAGGTGGTGAGACCAAAAAGAGGGATTTATATGAAAGGGATTGAATAGGAAGAATTAGAAGGATTTGCTGACGGAGTCAATGTGGAGTAGGGAATCAAAGACAGAAACACATGACTTAGAGAACCCAAACATGTCCACCTGCATAACGACAAGACCAAAAACCCAAAAACATCTAAAGTCACAACTGGTTCCCAAATTACTGATTCATCACAGCTTTGCATCATATGTTCAGAGCATATTTTTCACACATACAAAATGTAAGATTTTTGTAGTTAGGTTTGAATTTACTAGAAGCCAGTCATCAAAGGTTTATTGAAGAGATGTTCACAAAAATTAAATCCTCCAAGGACAAGAAGATATTCCAGGCCAATACTAATCAAAAGAAAGCTGGGATAGCCATGTCACTATCAGACAGAATAGATGGTAAGGCAAAAAGCATTATTAGTGATACATTTTAACCAACCAAGAAGATAAAACAATTATAAACTAACTAATAACACCAAATAACATGCCTCAAAATATAAAGTAAAAACTGATTGGTCTACAGGAAGAAACTGACAAGACTGACAACATAGGAGATTTTCACACATCTCTTTCAATTCAAAACAGACAGACGAAAAAGACAAAATATATCAGTAAAGACACAAAAAATAAACAGCCCAACAAGTTTCATCCAATGGACAGACATGAAGCACAGCAGCTAACAATTCGAAAATCAACATTACTTTTAAGACTAAAACCAAAAGTGAATGAAAACTGAGACCATTCTAGACATAAAACTAATCTCAACCAATTTCAAAACAATGATATAATTCTCTAGCAGAAATGCAATTAAGTTAGAAATCAATAACAAAAACTTTCCTATAAAAATCTATATGCTTGGAAAGGAGAAACATTTCCAAAATTTCATGAGTAAAATGAGAAAATACGTGGAATGAAACAGTAATGAAAATTCAGTACATTTCCAAACCTGTGAGAGGAAAATAAAGCAGATACTTGAAAGAAAATTTAGTTTTAAATGAAGAAAGGGTCAATGTTAGTAAGTTACTAACATCTATGTGCAGAATCTAACAAACTTCCAAGATGTAGATGAAATAAAACGATACAGGTAAAAGCAAAAGTAATGAAATAGAAGACAAACAGAGAGAGGATCAAGAGTGTGAAATGGGTCGGGCATGGTGGCTCACACCTGTAATCCCAGCACTTCGGGAGACCAAGGTGGGTGGATCACCTGAGTTAAGGAGTTCGAGACCAGCCTGACCAACATGGTGAAACCCCATCTCTACTAAAAATAGAAAAATTAGCTGGGCGTGGTGGCGGGTGCCTGTAATCCCAGCTACTCGGGAGGCTGAGACAGGAGAATCGCTTGAACCCAGGAGGCAGAGGTTGCAGTGAGCAGAGATCATGCCACTGCACTCCAGCCTGGGCACCAGAATGAGACTCCGTCTCAAGGAAAAAAAAAAAAAATTAGCTAATCAAATATACCCCTTACAAAAATAATTTTTTAAAAAAAGAGAGAGACAGCACGAATATTAGGAATGTAAAAGACAACAATTACAGATCTGTGGAGAAAACAGATAAGAGCAAATAAAAACAACTCTATGCCAGAAACTTTGAAAATTTAGAAGAAATGGACAAAATTTTGGAAAAATAAAACCTATGAAAACTGATTCAGAGAAATAAAGAACCAGAAAAGTCCTGTAACAATTAGAAAATCTGAATAAATGGTTAAGAATTTTCCCATAAAGAAAGCCACAATGGCGTTTTTGTTTTGTTTTGTTTTGTTTTTGGTGAATGCTACTGAAGATTCAAGGAATGTATCATTTCAATAATACATGCACTGCTTCAGAGAACAGAAAAGGCAATGCCCTTCTGTCTAAGTCATTTTATCAGGAAAGGACAGTACAACAATGGGAAATTATAGGCCAATCTCCCCTCCTCCCATACATACCCTCCTCCTGACCGTAGGCACCCAAAGAGTTTGCAAGCCAAATCCGGCATCATGTTTAAACAATACATCATAATCAAGACAGGTTTATCCCAGAAATGCAAGGCTGAATTTGTTTGAAATTTTACACATGCCATTCATTACATTAACAAATTAAAGGAGAAAATTTTTAAGATCATCCCAAGGATGAGGGAAAAAATGCAATAAAATTCAAAACTATTTAGAATAAAAAACTCTTTGCAAACTAAGAATAACATGAATCTTTCTTAACTTGATAAAGGCTATCTACAAAAGCAAATATCATATTTAATGGTAAAATGTTGAAAGCATTTTCTTAAAGATAAAGAACAAGATAAATATATTACCACCATATCTATTCAGGATTGTACTGGAGGGCCTAGACCAGTGCAACAAAATGAAAAAGAAAAAGAAATGAAGAATATAAAGACTGGAAAGGAAGAAACCAAACTGTCATTACTTGCATTACTACTGCCCATATAGAAAACTGGACAGAAATGATAAATAAGAGTTAATAGTAGAGTCTGGCAAGGTAGCTGGGTATGAAATCAATTTTTAAAAGTGAATTACATTTTTATATATGTTAACGTGCCACATAATAACATTGTGGTCAAAGATGAACTGCATATGGTGGTCCCATAAGAGTATAATATTCTAATTTTACTGTACCTTTTCCATATTTAGATATGTTGAGATATACAAATACCACTGTGTTACAACTGTCTACAGTAATCAGGACGGTCACATGCTGTACAGGTTTGTAGCCTAGGAGCAATAGGCTACACCACAGAGCCTACGTGTATAGTAGACCATGCCATCTAGGTTTGTGTAAGTGCAATCTATGATGTTCAGATAATAAAACTGCCTAATGACGCATTTCTCAGAATGTATCCCTATCATTAAGCAATGCATGACTGTACTTTAAACAGGCAGTTTACAAATAATTTTTTTTAAAAAGGTATCATTTTTATCAAGCAATAAATCCAACAAAAAATGTGTAAGCCTTTAATGGAAAAAAATTATAAAATTTTATTGAAAGACATTAAAGAAAACTTAAATAGAGAGTCATACCATATTACTGGAAAGAGTCACAAAATGTTTTAGTCTCTCCAAACTGATTAACAGATTCAAAGCAATTCCAATCAAAATGTTTTTCATGGAACTTGACAAGCTGATTCTAAGATATAAAGCTACAGTAATTAAGAAAGTATGGTACTAGCGCATGATAGACAAGTAAATCAGTGGGGCTGAACAGACAGCCTAGAAACAGATCCACACATACATGTTAACTTTATTTATGAGAGTGAGCACTGCAGGATGTATGAGGAAAGGATAGACTATTTAATAAATGAAGCCAGGATACAGTTATCCATATGGGAAAAATGAAACTGGATCCCCTATTTCATAACATATAAAAAATCTATTCCAGGTGGACTAAGGACTTAAATGCAAAATGCAAAAGAATAAAAATTTTAGAAGATACTACAGGAGAATATCTTTATAACATTCAAATCATAAAAACTTTCTTAAACAAGAACCAAAAGCACATCCATAAAGGAACATACTGAGAAATTCTACAGCATTGAGATTAAAAACTTCTGTTTATGAAAATACTACAAGGAGACTGAAACATAAACTATAAACTGGAAGAAAATATTTGCAACATATTTAACCAATAAAGGACTAGTATCCAGAATACTGGAAGAATCCTATAAATCAAAAAGAAAGGAAGTCCTACTGAAAAACAGGGGATACAATAGACAGACATTTCATAGTAGAGGAAACACCAATGGCTCATAAACACATGAAAAGATGCTCAGCTTCACTAGTAATTAGGAAAATGCAAATTAAAATTATAACAGAAACTATTTCATACCCCTTCAGATTGTCAAATCTTAAAATTTGAACCATATAAGTGTTGGCATGAAGGTGGAATCAGGAATATTCTTATACATTGCTGGTTAAAGTATAAGTTGAAATAAATTGGTACAACCACTTTGGAAAACAGTTTGACACTGCCCATTAAAGGCTAACATATCACTGTCCCCTGATCCCAGAAATTCCATTCCTAGGTATAGGGCTTAACCAAAAAGTTGCACAAGTACACCATGAAACATGTACAGTGATATCTGCAGCAGCATTTTCTTAATAGCCCAAACTGGAAACCATTTATTAGTGGTTCCACAGAACAACAGATAAACAAACAGCACTATATTCAGACAACGGGATAGTACACTGCAGGACAGAAAAGAACAATCTACAACTCTATGCATCATCATGGATAAATCTTTTTAAAATCAAAAGAAACAAGTAATAGAAGAACCATATAGTATGATTCCATTACATAAAGTCCAAAAGCAAGCAAAGCTAAAAACTAAACTTGAGATATATGCACGAATGGTAAAACTATATGGAAAAGTAATGACTGACACAAAATTTAGAGTTGTGGTTACCAGAAGTTAAGGTGGGAAATACAATTGGGATTGGTCCCACAGGGAATCTCTAGGAAATTGGTGATATTCTATTTCTTAAGATTGGAGGCCAGGCATGGTGGCTCACGTCTATAATCTTTCCACTTTCAGCACTTGGAGAGGTTGAAGTGGGAGGATCACTTGAGCCCAGGAGTTCAACCAGCCTGCGGTAACAGAGCAAAACCCTATCTCTACAAAAAATAAAAAAATTAGGTGGGTATGCCTGTAGTCTTAACTACTCAGGAGGCTGAGATGGGAGGATCACTTGAGCTCAGGAGTTTGAGGCTGCAGTGACCTATGATCACATCACTGTCCTCCAGCCTGGGTGACAGACAGAGACCCTGTCTCTTTAAAAAAAAAAAAAAATCAGTGGTAGTTACATGAATATTCAGTTCGTTACTATTCTTTAATTTGTGTAATTGTATACGCTTAATTTGTGTAATTTGTATACGCTTCAAATATTATTGCATATTTCATAAGAAAACATTTTAAGAAAATAACCCTACAAACATTCAAAAAAGACATAAAAAGGCAAACCTCCATAGATAACTGAGCCCAGTAGTTCATTAAATAATAAAGGCAACAATACCAGAGGCAAATAAAGAAAACTGGCCACTATCCAGAATTATGATTAAAGTACAGATCACCACAAAAGATTTTAAGTTCTGTATAAAGAAGAATTCCTCTAACAAAAGCCAAAACGCTGAGATTTCCTTTTCCAAAATTAGGTTTTATCATTCATTCAGCTGTGCAGGCTACAAACCCAGGCATCATCCTCCATGTTGCCTTCTTCCTCATTCTCTAAATCCATTTGAGTTCTTAAAATCTTAACTCCCTAGTCAGGCTACACTCACGCCTCATAAGGACACTATTAATAGTCTTGAAACTGGCCTAAAAAGCTCTTTACACTACAACACCAGTGATCTCCCATCATATGCTGAAAATCCTCCACTGGCTTCTCACTACTCTTAGAAAAAGGATAAAAATTCTTAACATTACTTAAAAGGCACTATACTGTCTGGGTTCTGGCTAAATCAGCAGCCTTTTATTGATCCCCTGCCCCCACATATATACCCTTTCTCTGTGTTCCAGCCACCTTGATCTTCTTGCAATTTCTTGAAAACATATAAAATTCCCTCCTGCCACAGACCCTTTGCACATGATGGATCTACTATATATTCCTGAAGTCCACCACCTTTCTTAGGTTAACTCCTACTTGTACTTCAGTACTCAAACCAAACATTTCCCCAGGGGATCCTCCTTCTCCTCCTAATTCCCTCACGAGGCGAGGTCAGCCATCTCTCATGGCAGTATGAAACTTTTCTTTTGCACCACTTTCCAAGGTTTTAATTTTACTTTTTGTGTATGCAAGTATTTGATTAATACTTCTCTCCCCATCAGACTACACATTCTAGAAGGGCAGAAGCCAAGTCAAGTTTTTGATTACCATTGGCAGGCCCCTGGCAGAGAAGCCTGCACACAGTAGGAACTCATAAACTATTTGTTGAATGAATGGACTGATGAACAGATACTCAAGTCTAAAGCAGTCACAATTAAACAACCACCATTACCATCACATAGGATAACAAGACCCCAAAAGATAGAAAATGAAGTCAGTATCTGGCTTAACTCTCATGCCCAAGCCTCAAGCGGACAGCCCATCTTAAAATGCCAGGGGACTTTGAAATAGTATTATTAACAGAAACAAGTAACACTGACCTATACAGAAGATGGAAAGATCTATGTGGCTCTGGTTTAAAAACAAAAGCAAAACTGTTTTCACACAAACCTGGAGCAAGGTTGAATCTTTCTGATAAAAACGTACCAGGCCAGGCGAGGTGGCTCATGCCTATGATCCTAGAACTTTTGGGAGGCCAAGGCAGGAGGACTGCTCGAGGCCAGGAGTTCGAGACCAGCCTGAGCAACACAGCAAGACCTGCCTCTACTATTTAAAAAATATTTAATTTTTTAAAAAAGGTATGATAAACCTTACTTACCAGGTAAAATTTTCGGATTTGAAATATGCATCTGAAACCATGGATCACAATACAGCTTCTGAAAGTAAGGATATATAGTGCTGCTACATTCAGAACACAAGCTTCACAACTAGAATTTTGAAAGCTTGACCTGTGTGATTAATCCAGCATTTAATATAAAGTGGAGATCCTTTGCCAACAGTTTTATTCAGATCACTAACTTATACAGCATTAAGTGAAGTCCTTTTAACTGTTATGTCCCTTAAAACAAGCAGATGGGACAAATGCTGACAACTGTAATCTTAAATATCAAGTTGAAAGTGAAGTCAATTTCTTCCAGTAAGAACTAAATCCTTATTTTTCTGAAGCATTAGGATATTCTAAGGATAGAAAACAAATCTAAATTGGTTGGCAAGCTTATTTGGAATGGCACAAAGGTACTTAATACCATATGTGAGAAGGTGTTTTATTCTTTGCTAAAAGAAAGTGTCTTTGGGTTCTAATAAGGTGTCAAAAGTGACAGCCACAAAGAAAAACTCTGGGTGTGTATGTGCTCTGGGTTTATAGCGTACGTACACACCCAAAGTGGCAGGAGTCAGGAGAAGAGATGATCATCAGAAGAGACATTACTTTTTGCCTTTCGCTCTGTCATTTAAAGTATACCACATAATTACAAATCTGGGATGTAAAGTGGTATTTCATCCATCACGAGACTAAAATCAGGCAAACTAACCAAAAGACAAACATGCCATGATATTAGAGGTGTATTCCATCACTTGATGTGCTGTACAACTCAGAGAATCAAGCGATTCTCCTGCCTCAGCCTTCTGAGTAACTGGAATTACAGGTGCCCGCCACCACACCCGTATTTTTAGTAGAGGCAGAATATAGAAGTAAATAAAGTAAAAAGTATGGTGGTCTGCACTCAAGGCAATTTTCTTTTCTTTTTTTTTTTTGACAGTCTCACTCTGTCACCCAGGCTAGAGTGCAGTGACGCAATCTCGGCTCACTGCAACCTCCACTCCTGGGTTCAAGCGATTCTCGTGCCTCAGCCTCCCAAGTAGCTGGGATTACAGGCATGTGCCACCATGCTCAGCTCATTTTTGTATTCATAAGTAGAGATGGGGTTTCGTCATGTTGGCCAGGCTGGTCTTGAACTCCCGACCCCAGGTGATCCGCTCACCTTGGTGTCCCAAAGTGCTGGGATTACAGGTGTAAGACACCATGCACAGCCTCAGGTGAGATTTTCAAGAAGGGCTTGCATTTCAGAAAAAAGAAAGCCCTTATACCCTACATGAAATGAAATAAACATAATAATTATAATTCATCAGTGCTGGTTTGAGTTTTCTCAAATACGAACTTAGCATTTAAGTCAGGTAGTCAATTGGACGCTACAAATGCAGTTTTTCTCATAGTTTTGGTGCACCATTTTATTATTTATATAAAATTACAGAGCAGAAAGAAGAGACCATATCATTAGGAGTCTTTAATTGGCAGAGACTGACGAGAGTCCCCGAACCCCAACACTAATTTCCTAGCAGAGGCAATCCCTGCCCTGACATAACTTAGGCTTTGAGAAAAAAGGTATAAGACTCTCTTTGAAAATAAGAATGGTTGTTCCATGAAGCAGTGTGCCTTTTAAGCTTCTAATCAAATATCACATCACTAAAAAAAAAATGTATGGTAAGTAGCCACTAAAAATGGTTTTTGCCATCAATCCATGTATGAAATATTAATGAAGCTTATTTCATTCTCAAAAAATAAGGATAGATAGAAGGTCTATTACAGTTTTCCTATACCCCAAAAAGATTGTTTTACGTACTTCCTGGAAAAAGTGGACCTCCACAGGAAGCCACAGCAATAGAAAATTTGGAGAATAAATATATACTCTAAATCACAGTTTCAGGATATTATAAAACTCTCCAGGAAAAGAGAGTAAGACAAACACAAAACAGAAAACATGATCCACTTCATGAAAGTCCTAATTTACACTTTAAATTTAACAGAAGTATGAAGCTCTTATGTGAAAAGGACAATAGAAACATGTAACAGCTAATATTTCCTTTAGTTTAAACTTTCCATAATGCCACACTAAATGAAAATATCTAACATTGGATCAGAAATTTGCTGATATCCAACCGTTAAAATAGAATTTGTCAATTTCTCTCAACACTCTGCTAATATCTATGTTTTCTGAAGCAAAAACACTTTCCTTGAAAGCTGTTTAAATTGAAACAGTACAAGAATAATCAATGAAAAAAACTGTAAAATGTCATATAAATCACTTCAAATCCAGAAATATACCTCAAGAAGGTCCTTTTCCAACACTCCATGCCCACCAATACAGAGTTCCGTAGCTCTGTTTATTATGTTCCCAGCTTCTATTTATTCAAGAAAGTAGTCAGAGCAGGAAATGGGACAAGTCAAATGATCACAATCAATCTCATCACCTTCGCAACATGCTGGGAATGTAATTAATCCTCTATTTATTTAGGGGACTTCACACCCCTTACATTAAGGCAGCAATTCCCTGTTGGCTTCAGCTGAGATAATTATGTTATAACAAAGATTGGGTTTCAATCATAATAGACAGAAGAAAAAGGAAATTGTACTTGAAGTTGTCAGTTTTTCTAAAAAGCTTTCTTGTGACTCCACTGAAAGAATGCTCTTGACAAAGCTCTACTTAAACAGAGCACTTTCTAAGTATGATAACCACACATATGCCACATTAATCAATGTAAGCCTTTTCTCTGAATAAGATGTTAAGACAATTCAAGCATAGTGAAAATTCTACGTGAAGTAGAGAATACTGGTTTTAAAAACCTGACTAAATAAATCACCTAACTCACTTGATCCTGTGGGTCTCCTTCCAAAGAGAATCCTCCTAAGAGTTTTGAGGTACAAAAATACACAGGAACCAAGAGATGAAGGAAAATAGCAATTTGCTTACTCTGTAAAAAGCCATGGCTCCACTGAGCCAAAACCAAGGACTTGAGCAATCTAGAGACAAGTATCAGGAACTAAAACAAGAAAGAACAGAGACATCTAACACAGCCACTCAGTTATAGTTATAAAATGGGCCTGATAAACATACTACTCCCTAAATAAAGGTACGCTATTTTCCATGCTTATTCACCTCTGAAAATGGTTCATACATATCTCCACATTTTCTCCTCTAACCTCCTCCACCTTAAGAAAATTAAGATGAAAATATAAAGGCCTTGCCCAATTTATTTTTATAAACCTTTTATTTATGTATTTATTTTTTTTTTGACATGGGGTCTCCCTCTGTCACTCAGGCGGGAGTGCTGTGGCATGATCTTGGCTCATTGCAGCCTTGAACTCCTGGGTTCAAGCACATGCCATCACGCCCAGTTAAGTTTTGTTGAGACAGGGTTTCATGTTGCCCAGGCTGGTCTCCAACTCCTGTCCTCAACTGATCCTCCCACCTCAGCCAACACACCTGTAAGTGTTGCAATTATCAGTATGAGCCACCACGGCCAGCCCTAAACTTTCTCTATTTTTATCAATGTATCATAATCATGATGTCCATGGTATACGTGTGAGTAAAAATGATAAATGAATTATGTTTCTATTTCTAAAAATTCTCAAATATTTATTTTTTCCAAGTCTGGATTCATGATGATTAGAATGTTTCTATGTATTAAGCTCCTCAGGTACCTGAGTATCTCAATAATATTTCACTACCTTTCATAGCATTTAAGCTCCTGAATAACCAAAATGTCCAAGAAATGGAGCACTACTCAATTTCCAGTTCTTTAGTAAAAGCAAAACAAAATGTGGTCTCATGGAACAGAAAAAGGACATTAGGTAAAAACTGAGAAAATCTAAATAAACTTTAGTTAATAATAACATATCAATATTGGTTCATTAATTGTGACAAATATATAATTCCAATATAAGAGGTTAACAGGGAAAACTGGGTGGGGGTACATGGGAACTCTGTACTACCTCTGCAATTTTTCTGTAAATCTAAAACTATTCTAAAATAAAGTTTACCTGAAAAACAACAACAACAAAAAAAACAGGATACAAATTCCAAATTTTTTAAAAAATGAACAAAAATATCCCACAAACCTTTAACATTCAAATATATGATGCTTTTGTTAGTTTTTTCAATACACTTAATTACAGGAAGCATTCATATCTTTATAAAAGGTTATTTTAGTCTTAAATCTGTAGGAACATTTGTAATCCTGTGATTTACTGGCACATTTCTTGTAAGAGAAGTCTAATGAAGAGCGACAGTCCCCAGTGGGCACTGCTGAACTACTGGTGATAAGGTGCAGAACCATTAAGTAAATCCTTTCTATATGAAACCACGCTGAATGGATCCAAGTGAATGGATACTGCCTTGTACTAATCTTTTCTTATGGAGATAAAAACCCACTTCCATCCAGGATGAATTTGTGGATTTAATTAAAAATAAACAGTAAAACTAAAGAGCAACTTGACATGCCAGAATAAGCACCTTACCAAGAATGATTTTAATCCAAGGAGGTTTAACTTGCTTGAAATTACACACAATTGTTTCTTGAAATTTCTACATGCTAATCATTAGCAGCTAATGTAACACTTAGCATTTCACCATTTGTCAGAGAAGAAACTTCCCATACAAACGTAAAACCACCAAGAGTGTCCGATTATCACTCTGTGTGCCTGAATTTAACAGATCCCCAAAATCACCTTCCACACTGTAGATTCATTATAAACACCAGTGACTTGGAGGGTGGTAGGTGTCATGGCTTTCCCCCAGCTATGGCTCAAAATGGTATTGCGAAATTACAGCAATGTCTTCATGAGGTGACTGCATGTCCTCCACCTTCACTTTCTTAGAAATGCCACTCACTACTTCTGATCCCAGTGTGCCCAAGGCAACTGGACCAGCAAAACTTACCCTTGCTGAGCCAATCACATTCTTCCTCCCCTGGAATTACAAACAAGGGAATCTATCCCCACTGAAAGTAAAGACACGTAAACTCAGAGTTGTGGAGTGGCCATCCTCCATGTGCAGTGAGAGAGAAGAGTGGCAGTGCCTTGCAGAAAGCAGCACCACGCGAGACCACATGTAAGAGCAAGCCGAATGCCTCACTTTCTCATCACCTGACCTCCTGGTATCCAGATGTACTCCTGAAAGTACAGTTCCAGGGGATAACCTACAGTCACCCAATAAAGTTCCTCAATTTTACTGTAAAAGTCTGAGTGAGTTTCTCTTATGTGACCAATTGACAAGAAGTAGTCAAGAGCCATGCTCCTGTATTCCCAGCTAATCCAGAGGCAGAGGCAAGAGGCTCACTTGAGCCCTGGAGCTAGAGGTCACACAGCGATATTCCATCTCTTAAAAAACAAAAAGAATTAGTTAAGAATACTGGCAGGCTCCGGCACACAGACTGAAGAGATAGGATTTCTTATCTGGCCCTATTACTAAAACATCGTGACCCTCAGAATGTTAACAGTAGACCCTCTTATTTAACAATAAAGGATAAGACCCTCTTATCCTTATTCGACAGCAAGGATAAACTATGATCCAAATGCAAAAAGCCTCACATCCACTCTTGTCCTACCTACACACTGTAGATAGAACGAGAAAATTTATTCACAATGTTGCATACCTGTTCTCCTTGTCTACTCCTCTGCATGACGTTATTTTCCCAGTTTGAAATGCATCCACTCCGATTATTATTATACTTATAGGTAACACAGTACCATGTAACCAGAGAACATTTTTTATGTTTTGTGACTTAATTCATTTCCCTTCTTGTCTAAACTCTTCTTTATACATCTGTCCCAGCTGTGCTCCAAATGTTCCTGGCTCCCTCTTTACTGATATTCCTTAGCGGCCTCAAACCAACATTTCCAAAACTGAACTTCTCATCTTCTCTCCCAAACTGCACACTCTTCATTAGTATTTAATCTTGGCAAATGCACCCAGTTAGATGCCCAAGTCAAAACCCACATCTCATCTTGGCTCCTCCCCTTCTCTCTCTCCCAGCAGCATCCAATCAATTACTAAGTCTGTCTCATCTGCCTCTCAAATCTGCCAACTAATCTCCTTCCCCATTCTCACTCACCTGGCTCAAGCTATTTTTCCTGGAATACTCTGCTTCTTAACCGGCCTTTAAGTCTTGAGCTCTGAGCTCTGTCCCACCACAATTCATTCCCCACAATGTCACCTGATGGATCTTCCCAGAATGTCAGTCTCATCCCCACACTCATATAGGCACTTCATCACTTAAAACTCTTCAGATGCTCTATATTCTCCCAGGACAAAGGCCAAGCATCTTTAGAAGGCCAAGCCTCTACATGAACCTCTAGCCTCACTTCTTTCCTCTCCCTTCTATACTATGACCTATGCAGCCTGGGTTTTCAAGCCCTTCAAATGGGCCATATTCTTTTGTCTACTGTCTGAAATATTCTTCATCCCCACTTCCCCACCTGCATCTTACCAATTCTTACAACCTTTCAGCTCTCAGCTTAAACTCTTCCTCTGGAAGCTTTTTCCTACAGCCCTGTGTCCTCTTAGATGCTTCCACAGCACCCATATTTGCCCACTGTAGCTGCTACTGGGTATAATATATTACATCTACATTTCCCACTAGAAGACCAGCTTTACAACGACGTGTCTCTCTTGTTCACCATAATATTCCCAGCACCTATCTCACCACCTGGCGCATAATAGAACTCAATAACTACTGTTTGAAAAAAATACATGACTCCACTTTTAGATGCAATTCTGATGTTGTACCTCTGCATATGAGTCTCTGACTCCCTAATTTTGGCAGATCAACCAGGAACAACAGACAGCCAAAAGGAAGAGATGTATGTTATCTATCCTGTTCTTAGCATAATCCTATCCCCTTCAAAAGCACACGCACATAGAAAGCAACTCAAGCAATCTAAAGTAATCGTAAGGTCTTAAGTTTTCCACAATTTTAGAACTTCAGTGCTGAAATGACTTAGGTTCGCTTACAACTGAGGAAACTGAGGTTCACGATTTATCCAATGACAGATAACTATTTTGTGATATAGCTGTTTCCCTCTACAAACTTCCCACATTAGTGTCCAAAAGACCGTAAGATTTCAGGCAAAAAGTGAATTGCACTGAGTATTAGAGTTAATTAACCATTAATCAGTTTAATGCAAAGAGAGTTTAGCATTTCAAAAACACTTTTTTCTTTTTCCCCATAACTACCTACTTAAAAAAACTACACTACAGAGAAAAAGTGTGATTTAACATCTTAATTACAAGTTCACATTTGTACTGATAAGAGTCAGGATTTTAGATTTTAGTTTCATTTAAAAACAACAACATTTTTCCATGTAGCAAAAACAAAAGAATACCCTTCTTGATCCCCTGTCATTTCAAAATGTGCTATGTATTAAAACCATAGTTTTAATGTGAAATTTTCTCAGTGAGCATATATGTACTCTTTTTATAATGATGAATAAATTAGTTACTTAAAAAAAAAACTCTGTAATGGATGTTATAAAGGGAAATGGTTTATAGGGTATTATCATGAGTATAAAACAGGCTACAGAATGGTATGTACAATATTGTTTCCACTGGTTTAAAAATGCATTAGGAAACAAATAGAGGAAATATCAAGATACTAACACTGGTTGAATTAGATTAAGTGACAAAGTGACTTGCTAAGGTCATACGGTCAATGAGAAGTAGAGCTGGAATGTATTACAGTTCATTATTTTCTAACCCAACTTATATAAAAAGGTGCCAACTCTTTGAATGAAATGACTTTTTTGCTTATCTGCAGTGGTGGATATCACAAAAATTATGCATGGACCTTTTTTTGGTCCATGCTATCGTTAGTATTAAGTGCATTTTATGTGTGGCCCAAGACAATTCTTCCAGTGTGGCCCATGGAAGCCAAAGGGTTGGATACCCATGGAACTGTTAAACTTTCAGAGGGTCAGAACTATCACTGCTACTGATGGCAGCCAACCAGCAAAGAATCGGGGAACTTGTATATGTAGCTGAAATATCAATAAAAATAAGTTAGAATTGATTTATATTTTTAAAGTCCTACATTTTAAAAAAAATGAAAAATGTTCCTTTAATCCGGTCTAACAGGTATCATTCCATTTGAGTAAAACTGATTGTGCTCACAAACTGTGATGGGCCCAGATAGGTGCTCATTCACAAAGACCTTAGTATTTTAGAGGGGAAAGAGTTACGCATCTAGATTCCTACAATATAAGGCAGGCATGAGAGGTGTCCAGTGATCTCTCAACCAAGTGCTACGGAAACATCCACGAGAAAGACAGACGTTTCATTCATTACCTTTCCTTTAGGAAAATCTCTCTGAAGAAAGGGCTTTCATCTTTTTTCTCCCACATGCTATGGGTGGAGACAACTGGTTGCATACGTGGCGTATCTTGAAAAATATGAAATCTGGAACCAGAAGACCTGACCTATCTCTTATAAGACATATAATCTCAAACAAATCACTTTCTAAGGCTGCCAACCAGAGAACATTTCCTGTAGTGAGCACCACACTTGAAACTTCCAGTGAAGCTTATAGTGAAGGGTGGGAGGGAGCATTCTTTTCAGAAAAACAATTCGTAAAGTCTCTAACTCAGAATGAGACGCCAGGAGCTTCAGTTTTTCAGCTTTGCAAATACGCACTACAAGACACAGAAACCACAGGGAAACGTAGTACAAAAGCAGAAGTAATAATAGATGTTGCTATAACTTCATTAATTCAAAGTAAGAATGACTTTGCTACCTATGTTTCCATAGGTTTTTGCCAAAGCATGTATCTGACTGTAAAAATGGAATGCTGTATTTGTGCTAGTCAGAATTTATCACTTACCTGGTATTTCAAACAAAACCTTACATAGTTTTTATCATTATAATCAAGAACATCAAACTAAACTAAGAAAAATACACAGCTCTTTCCAAACATAAAAATAAGGTGCTAGATTTCACTGATAAACTATATGGAGAAGAAATAAACCAGAAGGTAAAAGTGAGGAAAAAATTACTTATGAAAATCATGGATCTACACTGCAATAGAATTATTTAGACCTAAGAAGTTCACAGTAAAGGAAACACTAGAAAGCTCAATCATGTTGTGCTTGTAAAATTAAGAATGAAACTAGAAATTTTTATAAAAATTAGATAAACAAATGTTTTATTTCAAAAGAGAAAAAAACAGCTGGGCTACAGTTAAATTTAACATACAAACTGAAAGCAACACACCTGTTTAGGGAAAAGAAAGTTATGTTCAAATTGGTAAAGTTGTAAAAACCACTTTTGCAAAGTAATTTGAAGAGATCCTGCTGGTTTCTCTCTCCTACCTCACTCCCCAATACATTATCCCTTTTTAAAAAATTATTATTAGCACAACGATTACAAACAACCTAAGAATTTCGCTTCATGTCCCACAACGTAAAACCAAGAGAAAAAGTTTTTTCAAAGTCAGTCGATAATCCCTACTCTACTTGAGAGCCTATATCTTTCTACTTTAATGAAAAACAATCTTCTCTCTAGTTAATAAAGAATATCACAAAGAGAGAAACAGGCACTCATAGAAATGGGATCCTTGCACAAACCTCAATATTCATTACATGTTTACAAAATCATCACTCCTTAAAAAAAAAAAGAAAGAAGAAGAAAAACCAAAACCCACACAGATAGACTATCCCCATTTAATTTTATTATGAAAATGAAAGTAACAACAGGAAACGGCAGCAGGGTATTTGATAAGCTCAATTAGCAGGAGGATCAAATGAAGTGGTGACATGCCATTATGACCTCAGGGGTTAAAGATTCAATTTTCCATCTGGCGAAATCTAGATTTCCAACACGAATGCTGACACCACCTGCTGTATGTTATTAGGCATTATCTTGAGCAATCCCTAAGCATTTTCTGTACAACAGGTATAGCTTCAAGTTTTTTCATATTTCATTCTGCAATATAATTGCTTTCCCATGAAGAGAAATAAAAAATAAATCCCATATAATGGCTCATTCAAAACAGATATTAAAATCCACACTAAAGCATTTATTTATCAATCATGGCAGTAGCAAAAATATCCAGATCATTTTTCTTCTAAGTCACAATTGACATTGTAGCTATCATTTTCTATAGCACCTAGGAGTCATTCCAATTAAGAGTTCCCTTCATAGGTTTTTGTTTTGTTTTTTTAATACAGACAGGATCTCACTATGTTGCCCAGACTGGTCTTGAACTCCTGAACTCAAGCAATCCTCCCACCTCGGCCTCCCAAAGTGCTGGGATCACAGGCATGAGCCAACATGCCTGGCCCATTTATAGGTTCTTAATTAACAGCCTCTTGCTACTGAAATGGAATTTCGCCCTGTTTACTAAGAATCAGATCTACAGAACTTCACAAAATGAAAATTCACTGGCCGGGCGCGGTGGCTCACACCTGTAATCCCAGCACTTTGGGAGGCCGAGTTGGGTGGATTATGAGGTCAGGAGATTGAGATCATCCTGGCTAACACAGTGAAACCCTGTCTCTACTAAAAAATACAAAAAATTAGCCAGGCATCCAGGCATGGTGGCACACGCCTGTAATCCCAGCTACTCAGGAGGCTGAGGCAGGAGAATCGCTTGAACCTGGGAGGCGGAGCTTGCAGTGAGCCGAGATCGCGCCACTGCACTCCTGCCTGGGTGAGAGTGAGACTCCGTCTCAAATAAATAAATAAATAAATAAATATTCACTGCATTTCAAAATTTAATAGTTAATCTATTATGTTTCTTTGACGCAATGGTAAACACTTTTAAAAATGTTTATACACCGAGTGCTGGAGCCCATCTGTGAGTGTTCGGACCCTTCCATACATGCGTTATCAAGAATCATGCCATTAGGCTCTGCAGGTGGTAAGCCAGTGGCTAGCCAATGAATGCAGAGCTCTCATCTGGATTCATTTGATGTGGTTTGCATACTAAAATGTTTGCACACACAAACATGAAGGCACATACATCTACACACACACTCTACTGTAAGTGAACTATAGATACAAGTTCAGATACTCAGTCTTGAGATTTCATACTGGACAGTCAACAGCAAGGCAATAAATATCACAACTGTTTTAATACCTGTTTTCCAAGATATATCAATACCAATTTTTTCTAATAAAATTAACTTTTCACCATCTGTACCTTCTTCCCTAAGAACATTCATCAAGCTTCCCATGTTAATCCAGTTACTTTTTAGTGTTTGGTAGGTCTATGGGTTCCCTTCTCATTAAAACTTATTCCTGACCAGGCACGGCGGCTCTCACCTGTAATCCCAGCACTTGGGAGGTCGAGGCGGGCAGATCACCTGAGGTCATGAGTTCGAGACCAGCCTGGCCAACGTGGTGAAACCCCATCTCTAATAAAAATTAAAAAATTAGCCGAGAGTGGTGGCATGGCCTGTAATCCCAGCTACTAAGGAGGCAGAGGCACAAGAATCACTTTAACTTGGGAGACAGAGGTTGCAGTGAGCCGAGATCGCACCAATGCACTCCAGCCTGGGTGACAAGGGCAAACCTCTATCTCAAAAAAATAAATAAATAAAAAATAAACCTTAGTCCTCAGGTGATTTCGTTTTCTTCCTCCTGGGTAAATATGTCAGCAATGTGAGCATCTAAAAATTCATAAGTAACTCTATGAAAACTTACTTGACTTTCTGAATCCACACACAGTAGTCTGAGATGTAGAGATCATTCAGTATGTATGCTGGGTCGTTTTCCTGAAAAATTTTGTGAATATCCAAGAGACACTTTAAAACTGCACTTTTACCTGAAGAAAATTGAAAAAAAAACATAAAATTATCCTTAAGAAAAAGAAATTCAGATCCTGAGAGGTAATATATTTAAAGCAGTTTAGAATCCTGATCATTTCTTAAGAATATTTTTAAACGCAAAAAAATTTATGAGTCCTATTAGGTCTAAATCCCTTTATTGACTTCCTTAAGAATTACACATAATCTTTGGCCGGACGCGGGGCTCACACCTGTAATCCCAGCATTTTGGGAGGCCGAGGCGGGCAGATCACGAGGTCAGGAGATCGAGACCATCCTGGCTAACACGGTGAAACCCCGTCTCTACTAAAAATACAAAAAATTAGCTGGGCGTGGTGGCGGGCGCCTGTAGTCCCAGCTACTCGGGAGGCTGAGGCAGGAGAATGGCGTGAACCCAGGAGGCAGAGCTTGCACGAGATCATGCCACTGCACTCCAGCTTGGGTGACAGAGCTAGACTCCATACCACCCCCAAAAAAAAAAATTACGTATAATCTTTATATTCTATTGTTACAGCTGACTAGTTGTGGTTATCATTAAAATGCTATGAAATACAACTAGGTCTATTAAATGAAAGGCAGGAAGTTTTCTAAACCAAATGAATATTTAAATGCATCATAATTTTAATTAGATAATGTTCTTCCAATTCAAGCTTTCAAAATAACATGGAAAACTGTATTCTAAATTTCAAACTTCTTTATTTCTTATGTCAACATTTTCTGTCAAGGAATTATCTACTAATAAATTATTTTATCTTAAAGAATTGAAGAAAACTCAGTTTGAACACTCAAACATCATAGCACTACTTCAGAAATAAGCTGACAAAACTCATATGAACAAAAGCCATCAAGGATTAAAGTCTTGTTCAACCTAACTACTTCCTCCTGGTTTTTAAATGAACCTAATTTTAACCTAACCAAAGTCCACAAAAGGAGCCTTTTACAATTCAACAATTCCCTAGGTGTTCCACACTTCATGATATTCCCTGAAATTTATTAATTATAAGGTGAACTATTAATACCATATCTAGAGTATTACCACTTTCTTTGACCTGTGAAATTCAGTATTTTCAGTTTAACAGTTTCATTCTTATCTTCACAGTTCTGAAACACAGAAATACTGTATACTGAGTTCATGAAGACACTCGATGCGCTTTCATCGACATTTCCCATTTAACTTTTAGATCATAAAAGAATCATGAGCTAGATGATGACATCTCAAGATCCTAAAACTGCTGACACTAAATTTTTTAACATAATTAACACTAGAAAGTAAGTTTCAAAAGAGCAGGGGCTTCTGTTTTACTTAGTGGTTAATCCCCAATACCTAGAACAGAACACTGCAGCAGCAGGTTTTCCATTTAAGTATTCTAAGAATGAATGAATACATGACAGACACAGTAATCAACCAGCTTAAATCCTTAAAATTTCTTTCATTCTACAGTCTCACCCATCAAATCCTCATGATTTTTCCTTGGAAATGCTCCTTGTATCTGCCCTTTGTCTGCCACTGCCTGAGCTCCTATGTTCACTCATATTCTCATCTCACGTCTCGATTTTAAGAATCTTCTTGCCCATCTTTCAGATTCCAGACTCTACCCCTTCTAACACACATTTTTTAATGCACTGTTTTCATGGAATCTCTTCCCTGCATATGTTCTCAATGCTCTTTCTACAGACTTGTTTCCACGCCTTTTTCCCTTCTCATGTGACCTAGCCCGCTATCAAGGTCTAGCTCCAGTCTTCACTCCTTCGGGAAGCTCTGGGCTGACTTTCCTAGTCTTCACGGTCCTTTACTAAATGCTGCAAAGAAGTGGAAAGGAAACTCAAAATGGGGAAAATCCTCCCCAAACCTCTCCTGTTCAATTCCCAGGAGGAAAACTGGAGGCTCCAGGATGGGTAAGATACAGGGCCACTGAGTTGAGGGACCAGGATCTAAATTCCAATCTTAATGGCTCCAGAGGCTACCCACTGTGCCATGCTACCTGTATGTTCTTGCCCCATCCAGTCTATATCACGTTTTTATTACTCAAGGACTTATTAGTGACTTTAACCCCTAAGTAGGTAGTAAGTCCTTGAAAACAGAGTCCATGCCTTTTTAAAAAATATTAACTTGGTGGCTTCCTCATATGCAGATACAATAATGAATGAATGAAGAATGTCAATGGAAGCTCCACTGCTAGACTGATTGTGAAGAGAAACTAATATTTAGAAGGCCTAAAGCTACAAGATGTCAAGTTGATTTGGTTAAGTCAAGGTCAGTGCTACGGCTTATCAAAGTGGCCCAGCTTAACTATGTCAAATGATTAGTGTGGATCACCCAACAACAAGCCTATTTTAATTACAAACTAGGTAATGTTGAGAGCAGGGTGTGATGAAAGGAGGAGGAAACATAATCAAAATCTGCAGGCATGATGAAACCAAGTTTGCCACATTAGCCATATTACCCAAAGAATCAAGGAACAACTGACCTGTAAGAATGTTTTGAAGTTTTAATTGCCACAGAGAAGACAAATGTCACAGTAAGCATATGCCAACTAATTTCTTTCTTGCTTTCCTTCTCTCTCTCTTTTTAGGGGAAGGAGGGTGCAGAGGGAAGGAGTTAGTTTTATAAGCACTAAAAGTTTTAAATGTCAATCATAAGTCTTTACTGGAAAAACAAACTATTCTCTTGTAACTTGAATAAGCTTCTCTGCTATGTGACACTTCCACAATACTATCTCTCAAGATCCCACACTTTACTAACATAAACAGGTTAACAGAAAATGCAGGATTCAGGCTAGGCGTGGTGGCTCATGCCTGTAATCCCAGCACTTTGGGAGGCCGAGGAAGGCGGATCACAAGGTCAGGAGTTTGAGACCAGCCTGGCCAGCATGGTGAAACCCCATCTCCACTAAAAATATAAAAATGAGCCGGGCATGGTAGTGCGTGCCGATAGTCTCAGCTACTCGGGAGGCTGAGGCAGGAGAATAGCGGGACCCAGGGAGGCAGAGGTTGCAGTGAGCCAAGATCACGCCACTGCGCTCCAGTTTAGGTGACAGAGTGAGGCGCCGAAGAAAAAGAAAAGAAAAAAGAAAAGAAAAGGAAAAAGAAAAAGAGAAAAAGAAAAAGAAAAAAGAAAGAGAAAGAAAAAGAAAATGCAGGATTTGGAGAAAACCATTTGGCTGGAGCAAAGAGTTCATGTAGGGAAAAAAGGGAGAAGCAGATGAGTTTGGTAGAAATCAGACAGAAACAAGGAGGAAGAGAAGAATGCACTTGGACAGACTGAGTGAGAATGTCTCTAAACTTAGGTGTAGGCAGTAGGAATAAAGGACCCTACTCCGGATATCGTAATGTAGAAAGGTACAGAGTTAAGGTCACATATTTAAGGAGGATCCACAGCAGCCATTACCTAATAAAATTATATACAGCTTCATTTAGCAGACATGCCTAAAGTGAGGTTGCCCTCCTGCTAAAGGCCACAGGCAAATTTAAATCTTCCAGCTATCACAAAAATAATAATAATAATAATGAAAAGAAATGTCAAATAACAGGCAGGGCATGGTGGCTCATGCCTTCAATCCCAGCACTTTGGGAAGCCAAGGCGGGCAGATCACCTGAGGTCAGGAGTTCGAGACTAGCCTGGTCAACATGGCAAAACCCCATCTCCACAAAAGTACAAAACGGAGTCGGGCGTGGTGGCATACGTCTGTAATCCTAGTTACTCGGGTGGCTGAGTCAGGAGACTCACTTGAACCCAGGAGGTGGAGGCTGCAGTGAGCAGAGATCGCACCACTGCACTCCAGCCTGAGCAACAGAGCGAGACTCTGTCTCAAAAACAAACAAAAGAAATGTCAAATAACAAAAAATAAGAAATGTCAAAATTTTTTTTAATTTAAAGAGAAGAAATTACATTGTATTTGCATGTTCTGATTCCTATTTTAAAAAAAAAAAAAAAAAAAAAAAAAGACAAATACTCATTTAAAAAATGCTAGGCAGGGCAGAGTGGCTCATGCTTGTAATGCCAACACTCTGGGAGGCCAAGGCTGGCAGACCACCTGAAGTCAGGAGTTCAAGACCAGCCTGGCCAACATGGTGAAACCCTGTCTCTACTAAAAATACAAAAATTAGCCAGCCATGATAGCAGGTACCTGTAGCCCCAGCTACTTGGGAGGCTGAGGCGAGAGAATCGCTTGAACCCAGGAAGCGGAGACTGCAGTGAGCCAAGATCACGCCACTGCACTCAATCAAGCCTGGGCGACTTGAGAGTGAGACTCCATCACAAAAAATAAATAAAATAAAAATAAAAAATCCTAGACGTATATACCCAAATGATATTAACAGTATCCGTCTCTACGTTCACTGAGCAAATATGTGAGAGCCTGTCATGCACCTGACATTGTTCAATATGTGGGAGTACAGCTGTTTATTCTTTTCTATACTTTCCTCTATTTTCAAAACTGTCCACAAGAAACATTCATTATTTGTTTAACAAAAATTAAGACATGTTCAACTACACAGCCAACCCCTGAAAAATTGACAAATGAAGGTTACAAATTTGAATCCACATTTTAAATTATATTTTAAACAACTGAGAAGCAATATTTAGATTAATATTTAAAAATCATATTGCACGGCAGTTTTGAAAGGGAAAGTTATATGCTCTCTTCACAAGCTGTGTTTTACCTGTAAGCCTTAAACTACTTTCACAGTATGTGATGTGACAAATATGGTAAAGATAACCAGGCTACTGGCAGTTGACAATCTAGAATAAAAAGTACATGAAAACCATTCTCTCCCCAACAATATGCATTGTTACTCTGAGGTCACACTTGATCTCTTCTGTTCTGACTATGTCACCATAGATGACTATAGCATCACAGTCAGGAGACTCACCAAGCATGTGGCTGGGCTTTTTTTTTTTTTATTCAGTCTCTTTTGTACTGACTGCTCTTTCTATCAGACCCTCAGCCACTTACCTAGCAGCTATGAGCAAAGGAAAAATCTGGCCCTCTTCCAGGTTGTCACATGGCCGGTGGCCAGAAGCCTATGGGGACTCAAAGTACACGGTGCCTGTGGGGCTCTATCCAGTCGTGGGCTCATCACACATGATATGGGCATAAAAAAATGCTAAGGCCTAAGTCCAAGAGAATCATTTCTGCTCAAAGGCACTGCAGGAAAGTGACCATTTTTAGACAGTTCACTGCCAGGTTCAAAGCAGAAAAAAAAACAGTGCCTTGCACAGTAACCACGGTAACTATTTTCACTGCAGAATGGCACTAACAGCGCTCTCCAGGATGTTAAATCCCAAGAGTTAGGGATTCTTTAGGATGGACTTGGTTGAACAAGTCAACCCTATCCGTGGAAGAATGACTCTAAGACCAAGAATTCTTGTTCACTCATGAAAGCAGTTTAACACTAGTATCCTGGTATTATAAATGACAAGTGCCATGAATGTTTTACTTCAGGGAAAGACTAATGACAACACAGAGAAACGTAACGACAAGATAAAGAAAATATAGATGACAGTAATAAGTAGGTAGGTAGTAAATAAGATTTAACATATTCCCTGGCTTTCCTTTAAAGGAAAGGTAAACTAAGAACAATGTGATTTCCTGTCTGGACAGAAGTGGCATCTCAGGTTAATATATCTTAATACAAAGACAAGATTGAGTTGTTCTAAATAGAATCCCCTGGCTTCCTGAAATCCTCCTATTAGGAGAGCAGGGTTGGGAATAATCTTTCACTGACAGACCAGCTCATGGCTGGAGGCACATAAGAAATGGTTTCCATCTCTAGGAGATGATCAGGGAAGTGGATGTTTTTGCTGGCTAAAAGCCAGCATAGGAAAAACAATGTAAGTTGCTAAATCTATACAGTAAGAGCTAAATTTCTTTTCAATTGCTGGTACATTACAGCTATGTGACTGTGGTTTTCCGGGTATCTACTCTGCCCTTTAAAGTTCTGAGTTACCCAAGACAAGAAGCTAATTGCTTCTTGGCCTTTTGGCTAAGATTGAATGTCATATCTGTCCTTATCAAGAGGCCAAAATAAGAAAATGGACCAGGCCTAGTGGCTCACACCTATAATCCCAACACTTTAGGAGGTGCCAAGACAGGAGGATCACTTGAACCTGGGAGTCTGAGACCAGCCTGGGCAACATAGTGGGACCCCATCTCTACAAAAAAATAATAATAATTTAAAAAATAATCAGTAAAGAAAAGAAGAGTGGTTATTCCAAACATCTGAGGGAAAGCACTGCTTGGTCTTTATTTGTAAAATCATCTCAAAATAACAGCCAACATTACTATCATTTAAAATACATAGCTTAGTATAATAGATACCTGGCTAGAAAATGGGTAGAATTCTGGGATTCTGATGAGACCATATTATCAAAACAGATATCTTATGATTTCAACACTAATTTTCATATGTCATTTGACCATAAAAAGGGAGAAGGCAGAAAACCTGTGTCAAATTAATCTAAATTAAGAGAACCAAAGTGGGGTAATTTGCTTTAACACCAGGCCCTATCAGGAAATAGAATAAAGTCAAATTCCTAAAAATTAACACAAACACACACATTAACTTTAGCATTAAGAAGGCTTCTAGGTCTATGCAATTTTTTTATCCTCAAATTTCTCAGATGCCATTTAAGCCTAGATTTCTGAGCTGTATTAAGAAACACATACTTGAAGCAATGAATTACTATTTTGAACACAAACTTATGGTCCTGTCAATTTAAAAAGTATTCTTTGTTATTAAAATTACATATATTATCTGTATACTCGCAAACAAAATTAACAGGAAGCAAACATGTACTTTGTAGATGTCCCCTTTGCCTGGAATGTACAACCCTCAATTCAACCCCAAATTTACCGTCTATCCAAGTCTCAAATCAGACATTACTTTTTCTGGGAACAGGGTTCCAACTCTTCCCCCAGCTGGTTTAGGGTTCCCTCATATACCCGACATACGCCCCTATTACAGTAGTGCTATCGTTTGAATGCACCCTGCAAAAAGCATCTGTTGGAAAGTTAATCCACAGTGCAACAGTGTTGGAAGATGGGGCCCAATGAGAGGTATTTAGGTCATGAGGGCTCTACCCTCATGAATGTTAATGCCAATTATAAAAGAACTTGAGGCTCCCAGTTCAATCTCTTGCCCTCTTTCTCACCATGTGATACCCTCTGCCACATTCTGATGCAGCAAGATGGCCCTCACCAGTCCCGTGATCTTGGATTTCCCAGCCTCTAGAACCATGAGCCAATAATTTCTGTTCTTTATAAATTACCCAGTCTGTGGTATTCTGTTACAGCAGCACAAAACAGACTTAAGGTAAGTAATTAGGAGCTACCCACTTGCTCTGCACCAGATACTTTATATAATTACATGATTTAACCCTACAAGTTAGGTACTTTCTTCCCTGTTTCACAAATGAGAAAACTGAGGCTCAAAGATATGAAGGAGTTGGCCAAGATCACAGCTAGGAAGCAAGAATCAGAGCTGGAAAATAAGTTGTCTGACCCTCAGCCACTATGCAATAAATCCATTGTCAGTATTTATCACCATGTGTGATGAAGTCCTTGACAGGAAAGGACATGACTTTTCATCTTTCTTCCTTGGCCTAGAACAATCAATGTCCAGCAAATTGTATGATCCTGTTCAATAAACGCTGGTTGTTAATCTACAGTCTGGAGTACAAAGAATCTAACTTTAAACACACCCAGTCAAATTGCTCAGTTAGCATATACTAGTTATAAGATCTCTGTGGTCTACAGATTTGCTTTAAGTTATTTGCATCGTGACAAACATGGCATATACAATTTGTTTACTCCTTCCCTAATTACATATTTCCCTGACGAGAAAAGAATGTAGCTGTACAAACTTTATTACATCACTGTACCATTAAAAGTTCAAATAATGAATTTAACCCAAGGCTACTTTTTGCCTTTTCTGCTCTAACAATCCCTGCAAGATTCGCCAGTTTGGAAGGACAGCCTTGACATTAACTCTGTCCTCTTTCTTAAGTAACTTGTCAAAACAGTGACTGTTTCAGTTTAGAAATACATGACTAGATGCCATCAAAACTACATAATGGTAACATGACTAATTTCAATTTCTTCAGACAACTAAGAATGAGGCATCCAAGTTCAAGGTAGAACATTAAAAATATATAGTCCATCTACGCAGTAAGGAGAGAAGTAGATTAAAAAGCTGAAGATGCATGGGAAAAAAAAACTCTTTGAAACAGCTGCAACCTAAACTTGAACTTTTAAAAAACCCACAGGCATAGAAAACTTCAAAATTTTGTGGGTAAAATTTGTATTCAATTTTTCCATCTTAAGAATTACAGTATGTATTTCAATGCCCTTTGTACTTTTAATTAAAACAATTACACTCCATTTTTTCCAATAAATACCACTTAATAGAGTTCTAATTCTTTGAAATTTGTTTTATTTCAAAATGAAAAAAAACTAAAACTTCATGAAGTCGGAAAGAAGAAATAGGAGTATACAGGAAAAAGACAACTGGATATCTCAAAGAGCTCATAAAAAGAAAAACCAAACCTAAACCTAATCCTACCACTGATGAATTTATTTTGGTGATCTCAAGTACTGATAAGTATGTCAAGGTAAACAAGGAGAAAAACTAAACCGTTTTGAAATCCTCACTGTGTTTCAGTGAATATGTTTGCTTTCTGCTAAATGGTGTGCACACTGGTAGACTGAGCTATGCTTCTTTATATTTTAATCAATGGATAATAAATATAATTTAATAAAGCTGATTAGATATGTATCTCTACATGTAAGTTTAATTTATATGAAAAGGATGCATGAAAATTTTGACTATGAAATTAAGATCTTAGAACTGTGTTCCCCAATTCTAAAAAGCCAAGGAAAGATCATTAAAAAGCTACACATAAATAATCTTATGCAGTTCTTAGCTAATTTCTCACAAAGTAAAAATGGTAACAATCCCAACAGTTCCACTGGGGACCAGCTGTGCAGCCCAGAGTTTGCTTGCTTCTGGTATCACTTCTTAGCTGTTTGGTACTTAATCTGAATCTGTTTCCACAGGGATAAATTAGAAGAAAAATTCTTAAGAATTGCCATGGAAATTAAATGAGACAACAAACATGTAAGTACTTTATATATAAAAAAGGAAGGACGACAACAGGTCATATGATCAGCCCTGGCACTCCCGTTACTGGTCCCTGCCCCCGCTACCTGTGAAGCACCTGCCCACATATTCCTTCCTCCTCAGTGCCGTGGCTAGCGCTGTAGTTCAGACCATACTGCCTGTCCCCAGACTACCTTGGGTCTAGGCAAGAATAAGTCTCCTCTCTTCTCCATGCCCACTAACTTCACCCTTCTCAATGACTCTATACTAAGTGTTGCTGCCAGATGAATCTGATTTCATAAGCCTCTCACCGGCTCCAATGCCAAACTCTTCAGTGGTTCCTCCCTGAATAAGACCCAAACTCATCAGCAAGCCATTGCAGGCTCCTTTTAGCCCAGTCCCTGCACACTGTTTCCATCTTTACCCTACCATTCCCCTTCACACCTCTGGCCTCCAGACAGACAGGAATTTGCCGTTTCTTGGACATGGAACTCTTTCATTTTCCTTTTTCTGATTTTTTTGCCTTCTACTTTCTCAGGGAATACCCTTCCTCCACATCTTCTTTTCTAAATCCTACACATTCTTTAGTAACTATCATTATACATCACTCATTAATGCTGTTTGCTCCTTCCCTATTTATCCCTTCTCCTCCCACTACTAACAAGCACTCTATCAGGGTCAGAGTGAAGTATGGTAACTGAAATCCTATCACTCATTTCCTCCACCCTGACCAGGCTCTGGCTGACAAGATTAACAATACAAAGTAGTCAAAAGAGAGGCAGGGCATCCACTTTTTAAAAAGGTTTTTTGGTGTTAACTACATTAGACAATGCGGGACATCTCTTACCTCCTTTGCCTGCCCCAATCTTAGAACCTGTATCAGGCTGAGACTCAGTCTCAAGCCACGACTGAAGGAGCAAAGACCTGGTGCAAGCCTTCACTGCAGCTAGAAACAGGCAGGTCCAAGAGGGTATGAGAAAGACAGGCTGGCACTTAGCTTGCTTTAGAGCAGAGACTGAAAACCGGGGGCCTCCCAGGCTGACGTGGGCTCTCAGACATGCTATGGCTCTTACATTGTGATTTAAAATTATTTTACTTCTTTGTTCATACTTAAGCTTTAAAAGATTTTAAAGCTTTCTACTTTAATTTTACTTTCTACTTCTTTTTAAAACTGGCAATACTACATATTCACACAGCAACAGTAGGCTACAGTTGAGCCATGTATCTCTCGAGTTCACACAGGCCTCATTAGTCTCTATTTCCTTAAACCCTAGCATCCTTATTCATTTACCTGCTTGGCGAAGTAGCCATCTCAGTTTGCCTCTCCTAATGTACAGAAGTCTACTCTAATGTGAGCCAACTAGATCAGCTACATTTCATCCTGTGGGAAGGCGAGAGAAAACAGCTGAAATGATCTACTTCAATGCTGGCCACTATTTGGAATGGCAAGCAGCCAAAGACCTCGGCTCCCTACAAAAGGGCTCCCTCCAACCTCCATGTACATACCCAAGGCAGAGGTGGTAAATTTTCTCTGTAAAGAGATAGAAAGTAAATATTTTGGCTTTGCAGGTCAATATCTGATGCACTTACTCAATTCTGTCATCTTATCAGAAAAGCAGCCATAGACAGTATGTAAGTGAATGAGCCTGTGTTCCAATAAAACTTTATTTATGGACACTAAAATGAGAATTTAAAATAATTTTCCCAAGTCACAAAATATTATTTTTATTTTTTTCAACGATTTAAAAATGTAAAAAGCATTATTAGCTCAAGGGCAATAGAAGATGGATTTAGCCTGTGGATGGCCATTAAGGTAATTTCTTTTTTTTTTTTTTTTGTTAGAGACAAGGTCTTACTCTGTCACCCAGGCTACAGTGCAGTGGTGTGATCATAGCTCCCTGTAACCTCGAACTGCTGGGCTCAAGCAATCCTCCTGCCTCGTGATCCCAAGTAGTTAGGACTACAGGCACACACAACTATGCCCTGCTAATTTAAAAAAAAATTTTTTTTTCTAGAAACAAGGTCTCATTATGTTGCCCAGGCTGGTCTCAAACTCCTGGCCTCAAGAGATCTTCCCCCTTCTACCTCCCAAAGTGCTGAGTTTACAGGCATGAGCCACCATACCTGTCCGTTAAGGTCTTTTTTAAAGGGAGTCTCTCCTTTGTATCTTATAAAGACTTACATTTTGTTCTTGTTTTGAACATTTAAGTTCTGAGGTATATGTGCCATGGTGGTTTACTGCACACATCATCCCATTACCCAGGTATTAAGCTGAGTATCCACTAGCTATTCTTCCTGATCCTCTCCCTCCTCCCGCCCACCCCCTCCCACCCTCCGAAAGGCCCCAATGGGTGTTGCTGCCCGTGTCCATGTGTTCTTATCATAAATACTTACATTTTGTACCCTATCTTTTGACCTATCATTCCTATTACACAATAAACTCCTTAAGAGCTAAGACCAAGTCATAAATATCTTGTAACTCTTCACCAATTCTGTTATACTCCCTTGCATGGAGAATAGATTTGATTCATGTCTGTTGAATAAATAAATGTCTGCCACTTGTTATTTTCCAACGCTAACTTCTTACTTTAAACTTTAAGTTGGGATATGGTGGCTCACACCTGTAAACCAGCACTTTGGGAGGCTGAGGCAGGAGGACAGCTTGAGCCCGGGAGTTTGAAGTTGCAGTGAGCCATGATTATGCCATACTGTACTCCAGCCTGGGTGACAGAGTGAGACCTTGTCTCTAAAAAATAAAAGAAATGAAATGAAACTCTAAATTACCTAAATATATATATAATCAGATGTTGCTTAATGATTTGGATATGTTCTGAGAAATGTGTCATTAGGTGATTCTGCCATGTGAACATCACAGAATGTACTTACACAAACCTAGATGGTAGTCTCCACTACACACCTAGGCTATAGTATAGCCTATTGCTCCTAGGCTGCAAACCAGTATAGCATATGACTGTCCTGAATGCTGTAAGCAATTGTAACACGGTGCTAAGTATTTTTGTATCTAAACATATCCAAGCATACAAAAGATACAGTATATTCCAGCTCTTTTCTGATTCAAAGAAAAACAAACAAAAAAAATTAGTAAGAAAATAAAGATACAGTAATCACAGTATTACAATGTTATGGGACCACTATTGTACATGTGGTCCATCACCTACTGAAAGTCGTTATGTGGTACATAATTGTAATTCTTACATGTATTCCAGGTAAAACATAAACAATTATTCAATTCAGTTCATCAAGGCCTTAGTATTAGTATACAATAGGACCTTGATTCATTAGGGTCAAATAGAAGGTTTTCTCTTTGTTCCCCCAAAGTTGTCTTAAATACATACAATTTTCTGCTGCTATTTTCTTACAGAAAGTTACTTCCATAAAAAATCAGATCCATAAAAATAATCTCAAAACTGACTTTAAATTTATTTAAAGAGGCACTAATTATAGAAGTTTTTTTTAAGCCATACATTCAAACCATGTAACTAAGTTCTAGGGATTTCTACACTGCTCAGCTCAGAAACTGCTGAAATTAACAAAAATAAGTAATACAGAAAATATAGTGTAGATTTAAATTGTATGTAATATTTAAGAGGTCAGCCGACTTGAAGCCATCACCCATCAGTAAGCATTTCTATATAACTCCAATTTTCAAAGAATACTAACATTTTAAAATATTTTAAGTGATATTTTTGAAGCCAAATAACCACAAGCTATTCATCATTTGTTGCAATTAAAGGCAATTTATTATTTGTAAGCCATATGGGAAATGCTTCCCTCTACTGTGTATTTTAAGAGAACCAAGAATGTTTTATACAAATGTAACCCAAAAATTACCATGAAAGCAATCTAAACATTTTTAGTGATAAACATTATTTAGAAGTATTAGGGGGAAAGGGATTCTATGGAGATGACTAGAATTTGATATTCTTTCTTTTAATGTTTACATTTATACACAATACCCTTCTACAAAGGGTTATAAGTATAAACCTGCAAATGCTCTGAGGTTAAATAATACATATGAATGGGAAGAATGTACTAATTTAGGAGGCTGGGAACATAGACTTGTACTCCAAGGAAGAAACAAGAGTAAAAGGAATTCACTTTGCCTCACAGAAGGAGAATCCAGAGTTCTCCCTTTCAAACATTCAGCAGCAGTTCATGATTTCCAGGAGTTAACTCCTGCTGTCCTCTGAAGTTCTCTCCTTTCTTGGATTAGTTGGTATGTAAAATGGTCAACAAAAACAGGTACAAATGCTACTTCAGTAGCTGACTTTAATTCCATGCTGAAGTTTCTGAGAGCACCGTGATTGTTCTATTCTTAGAAACATTAATTGGTATGGGGAATTAAGTCAGAAAAAAAAAGTTCAAGAACAATTTAGAATAGGAGGAAGAAAACACAAGGAATTACCATCTCCCGGGTAAGGAGCAGGGAATTAAACAATAATATTTGAAAAGTAGAGATGTAAATTCCAGTGACCAGTTAACTCAGATAGGAAAGAAACTATCAACTAGTTTTAGAGGCTATAGAGCAAATCTCAGCATCAGATAGCATATCGATTTTCCATCATCTCATTCCAACAAACACATTTTCATAGCAGAAACTATACTATCCCATGAACCTCCTCACACGGTTTACTCACAATGTTTACAACATTCCCTCCATCCTTCAAGTCCCAATTCAAATCTCACAGCCTCTATGAAAATTTCCCTGACCCCTAGCGAAATGTGTCATCTCTCTCTTTTTTCAACTACTTAATCCACCTTTCTTGTAAGGCACTTACCACAGTTGACTATATATTTTATGTTATTGAGGGACATCTTAGCTCCCTGGCTAGTGAACAGGCTCCCCCAAAAAAGCCCACACATTTATTTATTTTTCTATTGCTCTTTATATTTACAGGGTGCTTTGCATGGACTGGCTCCTGAGTAGGTATACATTCAAAATATGTATCGAACAAATCAATGAATAGATGAACTCATCAAGCAATTAACAAGTACTTGAGGGCGCTAGGAAACTAGTAGAAGCTGAGAATTAAAGGTCAAATAAAGCAGAGGCTCCCACAATAGGAAGTTATATGTCTTCAATGACTTAAATGTAGGTCAGTTTCCCTGGCTTATATTTTCACTTTCCATATTTCTCTTTTGAGCTACTTAATACAAATGCAATTTTTCAAAAACCCTGGTAGTTGTGTAATTCTGTGCCCTGTGCCCCCATTAGAACTATTATATCTTCAGAATCCAGCTCAGCAGCCTCACACGGCAAGTTCTCAACAAATACTTGTTGAATAAATCTCAAAATAGTTTCATACGACGTATTTAAAGAGTAAAAATTAAAAGGCCTAACAATTCTTTAAAATGTCCAGAACTTGGAACTTACAGAAATTAAATATAGATAACTGTCAACACTGGAAAATCGCAGTGATTTCATCTTTTAGTTTTCGAGTTTGCAATATCTCCTCTACAATTCAATTTTTTAAAAAGTCATTTGCTATACTGACTCTGGAATAAATAAAATGTAAACATTAAAAAGAAATTCACCTCTAAGGTCTCCTCCAAACTCGGAGCTCATCCAATACACTTGCCAAACCTCAACGTTTTAAACATCCATTTTTCTTTTAAAAAACTGATCAGTCATAAGCCCTGGGCTTGGTGCCATAGCTCTTCTTTTCTTTCTCACTGATTGTGTTATTTTATCTACAGAAGAGGTTAGTAAAGCAGTAATCTCTGAAAATGTGTTTATTAAGCCCAATTAATAACTGATACGTAAGGGTTATTAATTATCTGAAGTAATACAAGGTTTTAATTGGTGACAACAACTAGACTCCTGAAGGCTGTTTCTTGGGTTACTACCTGTTCGGTAGCTACTATTCATTAGACTTCACATGTTATTAAAAAGTAGGTTTCTATTAACCTTAAAAACAAAACAGCAAATAGAAAGAACAACTGTATATGTTTTTATTAGTATGGTGGTGAAGAGTAGTATGGTGGTGAAGAGTCCAGACTTAAGAAAAAAAAGACTTTGTCTAAGGGAAAATCACAACATGTACAAAAATAGGGAACACAGTATCATGAATCCCACATACTCATCACCCAGACAGCCATCAACTTGTAGCCAACCTTGTTTCAGCTACACCCCACCCACTTTCCCACAACCCACTCTGGACTATTTTGAAGCAAATTCCAGGCTTCATATAATTTCATTTATAACTAGTTCAATATATATAAGCACACAGACTCTAAGTTACACAGATCTGGAGTCAAATCTAGGGTCTCCCACCTACTAGCTGTAAGACCCTGGGCCATTGACTTCACTTCTTTGAGCCTGTCTTCTATTTGCAAAATGGGGATAGTAATGCTTGCTTCACAGGATTGCAACGTGAGCAAAATGAGATATGGCATCTAAAGAACTGAACTTAGCGCTGGCACACAGAAAGTAGCTAACACACGCAGCTATGGTTATTATTAACAAACTAGCCAAACCAGAGCTACTTCTATTTAAATTATGGGGTGTCCAAACAAATGAGCCTCTTCAGTGGCAATAATGGCATCCCTGTGCCATCCACCTGTACGTATTATCAACACATCAGGACAGAACTCTTTCTGACTCTTTTCTAACGAGGCTCACAAAGAAAGTAACTGGTATCAAGTATCCCTATATTTTAAAGAGATACTAACCTCTTTATGCTGAACTTGTAGAGACAGAAACTAAAAATGATTTGTAATTCATTTGCCAAATATTCACCTTCAGGAGCTTAAGAGTAAAGAGGTCCAGAAAAAATCTCCATGGATAAAGGTGGTAGAGTGCTGTGCAGTTTCTTACTATACTCCATGGGTGCGGGAAGGAGGTGCTTTTCTGTTACCTCAAACCAAGAGAAACGGGGTTTCAATAGGCCCTAAGAGAGTACAACTTGCTTACCCTGGAAATTTTAACTGTAGACATCAACTGTAGAGTACAAAGATTGGTGTCTGGCTTCCATTAAGAAGCAGGACAGAGCAGCATGTGGTGGCCGAGTGGAGGAAAGCAGTATGTCCTGTCAAAGTGAAAGGGGTCCTCCTCCCTGCTGCTGGTCACCCACCCTCAGGCAGGTCCCAGCTGGGGAAGGGAAGATTTCCTTTTGTAATGAAGTTCAAAGTGGACATTTTAAGTGCCGAAATTAGACTCCTCTTGTGACTAGAAGTGGTAAAAGAACTTTTTAAAAATCTAAAGTGAAAGAAAAAGTTATAGGATATATATTATAGGAGACAAATATACGATATGATATATATAGGATATATATTCCATCCAAGAAGAAGGAAAAAAAAAAAGAACCCACAGAATGAGTTCAAAGGGAGAACTGGAAGCAAAAATTAAGTTGGTGTTTCTCTTCCACCCCATCCCATCCTACCCTTCTAATGGAAGTAAAGTAAGGAATACCTTCTATACATTAATAAGATGTAGACAATGCACTCACTAAATTACATAAATAATGTATGATCAAGTATTAAACTACGACTTGTCACTTCTAAAATGAGTAACTCTTCTGAGTGGGCCAGGTGCAGTGGCTCACACCTGTAATCCTAGCACTGTGGGAAGTCAAGGCAGGCAGATCACTTGAGGCCAGGAGTTCCAGACCAGCCTGGTCAACATGGCAAAAGCCCGCCTCTACTAAACATACAAATACTAGCCAGGCATGGTGGTGCATGTCTGTAATCCCAGCTACTTGGGAGGCTGAGGCATGAGAATTTCTTGAACCTAGGAGGTGGAGGTTGCAGTGAGTCAAGATCCGCCACTGCCCTCCAGCCTTGGGCAACAGAGCAAGACTATGTCTCAAGGGAAAAAAGAAAAAAAAAGAATAACTCTTCTGAAGATACATTAGAAAATCTGCTTTTTCTCTTTTATTTTTAATTGACTAACAGCAGCTAAGTGATGCTTCCATGAAAAATTTTATCCATTCTTCCAAAAATAAAGGAACAAAGAGGCAATAAAAGTTGAAGAGACAGAGACAGAGGAAAAGAAGGAGTCATGTGCCCCAAGATGACTGATCCAAAGAGAGCAAGGTCCTTTGTTAAGCACTAAAACAGTACTTAAGGGGCAAAGCAGGATTTCCTGCCCTTAAGGAGTTTGGATTAAACAAAATAGCAATCTCCAGAGATAAACATACAGTCTTCTGGAGGAGGGGATGGAATGAAAAGAAATGCAAACCTGAAAAGAGCCAAAGGCCTAGTAAAGAATCCTTGTAAAGGCTACTTGTGAAGTCACATGAAGCCAATTCCTGGCTCTTTGAAAACTCAGATCTTAGTCAATCAGTTATAATGACATATTCTGTAGTTTCTGAAGCACTCCTACATTGGTTTCGAAAGCTCATTCCATTTAAGATCAATCCTTCTTTGGAGCCAGGGTTATTCATTACTTTCAACTATGGAACACTATACTGACCTTTATAATAAAAAGTGTGAACACTGTGACTGCATTTTGAATTATAAGTAGGCATGAATTCATTCTTGGAAAACAGTAAATGCCAAACCAGAGCTACCTTTATTTAAATTATGGGGTGTTCAAACACATGAGCCTCTTCAGCGGCAAGAATGGCATCCCTGTGCCATCCACCTGTGCAAAGACAGGTGACAATTCTCATCCAGAGCATGTCATCTCCACAGCTTCTGGCACAAATTCTAGACAACCCAGCCCTCAGTTTTAGCACTAACTAGCCACAACCCAAATTAGTCACAGAACACACTGTACATGGTACATAGAGGGTTCAGGTTCATTTTTAGCAGTGGCCTCCAGTGTGTTACTTCAAGTTTTATGTTGCTATCATAACACAGTTGATAAAACTACTTCTTGTTGTAGTGATAATGAATAAAAGTTGAGTCTCATTTTCAGTCCTGGCTTACTAAAACGGTTTGGGTAATTGATTTCTGTGTAAGTCAAGGCAATCGAATTTATTTTTGGTTATGCAATCACAGAACTGATTACTTTTCCAATAAAAGTCAAAAGAACTAGATTACTTCCCAGAATAAAAAGTAACAAGCAGTAGTTTGTATATGTGAGTGAGAGTGAGAGAGGGAGAGTGAGTGTGTGAGTGCGTGAGTGTGTGTGCAAACGGGCATGTGGAGGTTCTGCCAATTCTCCATCTGGAAGCCACGATATAACAGGATAACCGCAAACTGCATTCTCACTGGTTAAGTCCATGAATAATGCCCAGATAATCTAGCAGGCCTTAAAAAAGAAATGAATGGTGACGTGTAACTGAGGCTCACACAGTCATTTATAGTAGACTGATTTTCCAAGGTACTTTTAGCAATTCAAAAAACATCTTGGATGGAAGGCAAGAAGAAATAACACGTGAAAAAACAAAGCAGTTTGTTTCCCACTGCTAAGTTAAAGAAAATAGATTTCTCAATGATAGCTCTTTTATCCTATAATCAACAATCCTTCAAAATAAAATACGGCTAGTCTAAACCAACTGGATGAATAAAAAGGCATCTTTCATCTAACCATGATTCATTTTTACAATTATTGTCTACTTTAAAATAATCTACTTCAAACGTGATTTTCCTCCCCCATCCCCGCCACCAGGGCAAGAAGACCACAGGTTACACAGTAGGCAAAGCACACCTCGAGGTAGGAGAAAACATTTGAGATGTGATTCTCTTCTGTAGGTCAGTGAAGTCACCTGGAGGTAGAGGGAAGAACTTCCTTTCTTTCCCCTTCTTATTCTCAAGTCTGAAAACCAAGTTCCCAGAAACACTTTTATCTAAGGGCAAAGGAATGATGAGTCTCCCCAGGGGGAGAATATAAGAAATGACCATAAAGTACTAAGAGTGAGTTTTAAATAAATGTGCCAGAACTAATACACACAAATGGATGGTGCCCCCTTCAAAGTCATTACCCTGGAAATTATGTACTTATTCTAATGATAATATTATGGGCACTTTGGAATTTGTTTCAGAACTCAGAATTTCCCACATCCTTAAAGCTAGCAAGTGTTTGTCTTTTCGGGTTGAATTTAGCAAGTCAAAAGTGCTCAGAGTAGCTGTACTTTTTGTTGGAAAATCTTTCTTGAGATGCCAAATCTAAGTTACTTGTCCCCTCCTAAATGATCCCTGGACTTCTCCCAGCAGAGTACTTTTCACTCTCTCTTTGGAACTGCTTACTTACTCATCATCTGTCTGACAAAACTGTAAACTTCAACAGAGCAGGGAACTTTTCTACCTTCTTTATTATTAGACCCTCAGCCCCACCATAGAGCCTAGAAGATTACAGGCAGTCAAGAAATACTGAACCATGCAAGCTATTATAATGTAAAATGGTTTGCAATACTGTGTGCGCCTTATTTGTTTACCTTCCTTACTCCTCTCGGAAAAGAGTTTTTATTACGCCTCTGTGCAATTACTTATCTACATATATGTTATACACAGGAATTTTGTACTTTAAAAGTGGTTGGATTCATTTTTCATTACTTATTTATATACAGAAAAAAAACAAAAATAATTGTATCTTCGCAGATTAAAAACTTACAACTTTTTCCCTCCCAAATTTGCAAGCGCAATAATATCTTACCTAGTTGCAATATCTTTATAGTGTCGCTGCAGGCCTTCACCACCAGCTTGAAATGGCGATAGAGTGGGTAACACAGCACCCTTCTTCCAAAAGACACCATGATTTCATGAACATTAGTCCAAGTCTGTGAAGTGACATTTTAATAAGCAGTCATTTCCATCAAATGTCACACAAACAAAAGCACACAATGAAATAGGAAGCTTTTCTCATTTAAAAGCTGTAAGTTCGGATCATTGTGATGCCAAGTAGAAGAGAAACATAAAACCATGAAATAAGATTATTTTCATATACCTTAAAATAAAACATAGAATCTTAGTTTTTCTAATTTCTCACACTATCAATACATCACAAATGTCACAAGAAAGCTTTTTAAAGTCCTAAGTATTTTAGATTCTTACAAATAAGAATCTAAAACACATGGCATTAACAAAATACAGATGCACATAAAGGATATTTTAAAATAATTTACATTTCATGTTTTTGTCATCTAGGGCTATTCAAGATGGCACACATCAAAAATGTAGAACTCACCGGGCACGGTGGCTCATGCCTGTAAAGCACTTTGGGACGCCAAAGCGGGTGGATCACCTGAGGTCAGGAGTTCAAAATCTGCCTGGCCAACAGGGCGAAATCCCGTCTCTACTAAAAATACAAAAATTAGCCAGGTGCGGTGACAGGCACCTGTAATCCCAGCTATTCAGGAGGCTGAAGCAGAGAATTGCTCAAACCTGGGAGGCAGAGGCTGCAGTGAGTCAAGATTATGCTACTGCACTCCAGCCTGGACAATACAGCAAGATTCCATCACAAAAAAAAAAAAAAAAAGTAGAACTCTTTAGTAAAGTATGTTCAACTTCCTCTCCTCGTTTTTTCTTTTCTTTTTTTTTTTTTTTTTTTTGCACTGGACATGGGTAATACAAGACATTTACTTGAGTAATTTGCTCTTGCTTATCAAACTGATTTCTACGGAAAAAAAGGTGTTCTATCTTGAATGGTATCAAACTGATAACATTAGCAATTCAAAACTTACTAAAAACACTAGACAACAGAAAATTTCCACAAAATTGTTTTTCGATAAACAAAGTATAAAAAATGTAAACCATATGTGAAACTTAAAACCAAGGGAGAAAGATAATTTACATGTACATTAATCCTTAAAACTATGAGAAATCTGATTAACACTGAGTATTTGACATAAAGAGAATTATGAACTTAAAAACCATAAATAGGTGAATTTTCATGTAGATTTTTAATAACTACACCACAAAATCATCCAGTCACCAACTACTTCCAACATATTAATAAATGCTAACACAGAAACCGATTCCTCTTATATGCTGATCATGGCAACATGAGGAACTCCAATGAAGCCTAGAGGGGAGCACTTTTCATCTTCAGTAGGCATACAAACTCCCCAGAGATCTTGCTACAAATTCTGGTTCTGATTCGGTGGGTGTGAGGTGGGACTGAAATGCTGTCTTTCTAATGAGCTCCCAGCTGAAGCCGCTGGTCAGGTTGTTGGTCCTTGAACCATTTTTGGAGTAGTAAGATTCTATAACGAAGTAAGTGTTTCAGTTCCTGTTTACATCTTACCTATTATTTTAACAAAGTGACGTCAATGAACCAACCTGGATTTTGCAACTTAAAAAATACTGGTTGTTTTCATTGATGATATAATCTTGATACTTTTTTAAAGTTTCTGCTTTTAATTACTGTTTTGATGCACAAGTTTGTTAAAAACTTATAAATTTAAAGATATTATCCTTTGGTATTTTTGGTGAGACCTGCACAACCATCTTTCAGAACACAGAAACAATTACTACCATACTAAAAGAGTTATCAAATGTAACCAGACTACATTTGAATTGCAGGACTTAAGATAAGTGATTTAAGCTATATGATCTAAGTTTCCTCACCTGTAAAACCTGCAACACTTACCTCACAGACTTACTGAGAACAGGTGAAGTTTTTCTTACATATACATATATATATATATATAAAAAACATATAAAAACATTATTTTTCGTGTGTGTGTGTGTGTGTTTATTCTTGGCATAGACCCTGATGGTCACTTATCACCTAGGTTTGCTTCCATCTTTGAGTTTCAAGCTCCAATAAATACATGCCAGCTTACAAACACACCTCTCACTCTGCCCCACATTCTTTCCCAACAAACCATGTCTCCATCCTCTCTCCGAAGTGTGTTTCCCTCCCCCAACTTCCAAAATACTCTACCTGGTTTCATTATCAGAATTTTATTAAAAAGATGGAAAACAAACTTGTACAATAGAGCTTCTATTTTTAAAAATTCAAGGAATTGCTTGAATTACCCCAAATGATGTAAAAACAACAAAAATAACTTCCTGAACAACAAACTCTAAACAACTGCAACTGGAAATCATACCTCAAACCAGCATAGTGTTGGACTCAGTTTCCTGATATTCCATGCAGATTCAACCTGTATTTGTTTTGGAGAAAAGAGTACCATCACATTAAAGGTAAAGTCATTTAAACAAACCAAAGAAATCCATTTTTTCAACCAGTGTCTGAGGATCACTGACATATGAGAACTAAGAAGTGTTCACAACTATAGAAAAATAATTATTTTGCTGATGCAGAGACTATCAGTGGGAAGTTTCTGTTTACTTTACTTGGGATTTTTGAAAATAAAACTTTTCTACTGATAAAAGTACCAGAACACAAGAGCAAATAACCAGGGGTTTTGAAACTAAAAGTTAAAGCAAAGTAATCCCTGCTTAATTTCTGTCCTTTTTCAACTAAGTTACATGCCTCCCAAACAATCCATAAATAATCTATCAAAGGAATCAAAGATAATGTTGAAGTATTACCTGTGGCACTTAAGAAGCTGCTAGAAAATTTGATCTTTCAGAGAATGCTGGTGAGAATAAGCACATTCTAGAGGAGGTCTCAAGTTGTAAGACTTGATGATTTTAAATACACAAATACAAGAATAAAAAATGGTAAATTTTTTCAAGTATACCTAAACACTCATCTTTTCAAGATTTAATATGAAGCATTTTTTGTCAAAGAAAACATTTTCTCCATTTACAGTATCTTTAAAAGATGAGTGAAAACCAAAAGTATTTTCAGATATATTAAGTAGCCTTAGCACACTCAATTAATAGTCATCTTGGAGTCAGACACAAACGTCAAGAGTCACCCTAGAAATTTTCAGAATCATGACAACAAAAAAATTGGTACACAGAAAATTCTAACTCTAATACCATCCTAGTGCCATAATGTTGAGTGAAAAAAGCAGGTTAAATAGTATATACGTTAGGACCCAAGGTAAATACACACAATATAGACACATGTGCACACTGAAAGAAGACTGGAAATAGATACATCGCTACGTAACAACGGTTATTTCTGATGACTAAAATTACAGGAAATCTTAATTATTTCCTTCGTTTGTATATTTTCCTTTACAATATGAATTATTTGTGTAATTCAAAAAAGGAAAGTTATGCTCAGATCAAAAATAACCTTTAGAGCGAGGACAATTATAAACAGCTGCAGCGCCACACTAACTAGAAAGGCTGTTTTTTGGTTTCCAGCCTTTTTAAATATACAATCAATGGTATAGGTGAAAAGGAAGTTTACAATATCAAATATGGTTTAAGAAGAAATACAATAAAGTCTATATTATTTTTTAAAAGATTAAGAAATAATTTACAAAAAGATTTACTTTTATAACATGATCCCTTTAAATAGCAAAAAAAGATATAATTCAGGTTTTAAAAAATCTGACTTACATATAATTTTTCAGAAATCCACATACTCTATGAATTGAGGGATTCGACACTTGCAGGTAAATACTAAGATTTCTCTATTTTGTAAAATGCCATATTTTGCATCTGCTGACTTCTGGCTGAGAGAAAGAATATAAATGGGTATGGTAGTTTACCCCCTGGCCAATGTGAAGTGTCATGTGACAGAGCACTTCTCTGGCCTAAAAGAGATGAGGGCTCAGAGTAGCCTTCCTCTCTACTCTCAGTTTTACTCCCTTAAACTTCCCTACTCTGCTATTTTGCAGAGACTAATCCCAAGAGAAAACTGAAAAAGACCGACTAAGCAATGTATGATTGCATGTGGGTACCCACCACCACCACCACCACCCCACACACGCAACCCTGCCGGGGGCATCCCCTGAATAACTAATCACCACCAGTTCTACTCTAGACAAGAAAGACTGATGCTTTAATGCAGTTTACTCAGCACAGTCATCTATGGCAACACGCACACATACAAGCACTTACATTCTTCTCTCCTTCCGTGACACGGGTTTCATAGCAATATGCCAGAAGGATATCAATCAAACTGTAGTACACTTGACGACAGGCTTTCTTGTCCAGCAGATAAGATTTATTGACAAATTTTCGTAGCTGATATTTCTCTTCTTCAGAAAAAGACACTAGAAGAAAACGCATTTAAAAATTAGATGTTTCATTCATTTTTGTAAATCCCCCAATGTGGAAGATTTGTCAAAATTAGAACTTTGATTATAGAAACTGAAATAAAAGTTATTTCTACTTAACTCTGGATATATAAATAACTTAAGTAGACGTCACAGTTTTAGTAAGAGCTGTGAGTCTGCTCAAATCCTAATAGGGCTGAATAAAGATTTTTTGAAATAATACCTAATCCTTAATTCCCAACCCTCCCTTTTTTGCCACACTGTTCTGTACTTAAGGTGTCTGAATGCCAGTTACTGACTTTAAAATTAAGATAACACATTTTGACAACAGAAAGCGCTAAAGTACACTGAAAATATTCATTATCCATTTGAAAGTTCTATACCAAGAAATAGGAATATTCCCAGATATTAATCAATTAAAATTGTTACATTTAAACTAAACTAAATTTCAATTCAAATTAATCCATTAAAATCTCATATTGTCTACCATATAAATCAAGTTTTACATATGACCACATCACATACATTAGACTTGTGGGACGAGACTGTTTCTTTACAACACGGTTCCTTTTTCCTTTTCTTCTTTTGCTTGGCACCCTCTCTCCACCTGAATATTCGTCAACAGCCTCTCACCCACTAAAAATCTAGTATATACCATTCCATAGTTTTCTCTACAGACATGTAATCATATACAGACACACAAGCATACATACTAGGGAGTTTGTACTTCCTACGCCCTCCCTTGACCCAAATAACTAGGTCATTTTTCTCCATCTAGCCCTTCTCACTCAACAATACCTCTGGCAAATCCCTAAAAGTCAACTGGTGTGTAACTAATTTTTGTAAAGGAGTATAATATTCCAAAACGTACCATGCTCTATCCAACCACTCCCCCTACTGATGGGCACTGACGTTGCTTCTAGCTTTCTGCCACTGCTAATAATGCTGCAATAAATATCCTTATCCTATGTCCTTGGATATTAGAGGCTTTATTTCCATAAAGTAGACTCTCGAGACTGGATTGACTGGGTTAAAAAAGTATCTGTTTTAGAAAGATACTTTACTTAAAGGCTACAATAACTCTCCTTTCTCACAGTCATGAATAGAAGTTCCTCTTCCTACACATACCTCCCACCTTCCCCTGGCAAGAAATGTAATAGCTTTTTTACAATCATTTCCAGGTTAATAAATTGAGTATAGCAGGCAGAATTCCAAGATGACCTCCAATGAGTCATATCACTATGTGGGGATGGAGCCTGTGATTTGCTTCTATCCAACAGAATACGGCCAGGCAATGGGACAGTCATTTCCATGATTACATTCCATTATTAGCAGACCAAAGCCAGGGACTCACCTGCTAGTTTTGAAGAAATGTCACACGGTGAAGTGAGAGAGCCTGTGAGAAGGCTATATGGCAGGGACCTGTAGGGGCCTCTAAGATCGAAGAGTGGCCCCCAGCTGACAGCCAGCAACGAAGTAGGGGCCTCAGTTCTGTATCTGCGAGGAACTAAATTCTGCCAACAATCATGTGAGACTGGAAGAAGACCTTGAGCTCCAGGAAACACAGCCTCCAACATTTGTTTTTTAAAAAAATAAGATGGGTATTTTTGGCTACAGCCTTGCAAGACCTTACACAGTGGACCCAGGTAAGCCAGGCCCAACTTCTGACTCGCGGAAACTGAGATCATGAACGTACACTGTGTGAAGCTTGTGATAATTTGTTATGCAGCAAAAGAGAACTAAAACAGTGACTTATCATTGTTATTTCACTTAGTATTTCTCCAAATGCTCAACTTTAAGCACTAGTTCCTTGGTTTGTAAGCAATCTGGATTTGCACTCTTATGAGTAACCCATTCGGATGTGTTTTGTCCAGTTTTTTCTTCCACTGGATGGCTTGTCTTGTCAAATTAAGAATCCTGTATATTATAGATATAAACCCTAATCATCTTTCCAAAGCTACCATATCTCTACAGACATGTAATCATATACAGACACACAAGCATACATACTAGGGAGTTTCTACTGACTTTGTTTATGGTACCTTTTGCCATTGAAGCATTTATTTTTCATGTAGTCAAATATGTCCATCTTTTTTTTTTTTTTAAGACAATATTCTGGATTTATAGCTTTAGTTAAGGTTTCCCCAATCCTTGAATTGTACATGAAGTCTCTTTAAGATTAAATTATCCATTAAGTGGAGGTATAGCATCATAAATAAAGGTCCTCATCCTGGTCTTCACATTGAGTAGACTGAGGAAAACGAGGAAGAGGAAGGCTTGGTTTTGCTATCTCAGGGGTGGCAGAGGCAAAAGAAAATCCCCATAAAAGCAGACCTATGCATTTCAAACATGTTTTGTTCAAGGGTCAACTGTGTTTAATTTAAAATTTACTAGATTTAATCAGTAAGACAGATAAACTGAGTGTTGACTGCCTCATTGGAGGACACATCTGAAGATTCCTTAATTTAAATAAAAGCTCTCAGTTCACTTTAAGCAATTTGATTTAAGGAAATGGCATGAAGGAACATACTCACTGCAGGAAGAAAGCATACCTGACAAAATATTTTAAGACTCCTGGTATTTAGCAAGAAGGTTTGAGACAGTATTCCCTTAGGTATGGTTTTTGAGATGTTCATTAATTTAGCTAATGGGAAAATGCCAGGTGTTCATGATATCTGACTAGAGAAATATCTTTATATCCTAGTTGACTAATAAAGATCCCTGCTCCCACATAATTCTCAATCACAAAGTAAGTTTGCCCAGAAACTATTTAGCAACATGTCAACTCTCCACATATTTATGCCTTCATTTTTAAGTAATCATACCTATCAATGCTTAATCATTTGTAAAAGTTGATCTAGGCAATGTAGGCTCTGATGTTACATTACGCACATGGAAGTGTTTCTACATTAGTCATTTTCAGTAACTGTGCACAGAAGAAAAACCTACTTGAATTATTCTTCTGAATTCTTGGATACTAGGAGCTGTTAGACTTTCCCTAAAACACTTCCACCTTTTACTGAGCATTTATAAGTTCCATTGTGGCCTACTTCATTAATAATACACAAATGCATTTAAATTCTGAAATTCAAGCAAAGAAATCAGAGATGATAAATAACAATAACAACAAACCAGGAAATCACTAGAGAAACCAAAAGTCTGAGCTCCCTAAGGCCTTTTTTATTAGAGCTATAAATCATATCACCCAAAGGGGAACTTGGGGGAAGTTTGCACACAATCAAGTCTAACCTAGCAGCAGTACTGGAAATAACTACAGATGCAGTGCCAACAATGCTTGGATGATTGCCACCATGAGTAACATTTGTCAAGCATTTATATGACTTAGCTACACTACAAAGCAGCTTTGCCATATAGTTCACAATGTTTTGGTTAATTATACTTTTAAAAACAATCTCCAGTGAAATAAAAGTCAGTTGAACTCAGTACATTTGAGGAGGAAACTGGTACTCGAGCATTGAAGCAAATGGCCGAGGACCACCTCCCAACATCAAAACGCCACCAATATGTCTGAAGGCTGCAAAGGGACTCTCATCAAAATGGAAAGATGTCTGCAAGGTAGTCACTTTTCTCTCCTAAATATTTTCTAATTTTGTTATTTTTAAATCCTCCCTTCCTCTCTAAATCCCCCTCCCAAACATCCCTCTTATCTAGGTCAACAATTAAATCACAAAGGATCTCGATGCTCTCAGAGTAATGCACATCTGTCTATTACATTGTACATTCACTGGAACCAGATCAAGGGAACCAGAAAAAATTGTGCTGCATTCAAACCTTCAGCCTAAATGGGTAGCCCTGCAGTGCTACAACTTTTAAAGTTGACACTGACAGTTATCTCTACAAACACTGAAGGGCTCACTGGTGCCAAACAGGATGTCCCTGCTAGGAAGTTCATTGACTATAAATGTTATGTGGTGTCATAACATGCAATAACGTGCCAAGACTTTGGAGCTTCAGATTAACCACTGAAAGACAACATGGGAAATGCGGTAAGTTCATCCTCATGAAACCAGAGCTCAGGGGAAGCATAGCGTTTAACACTTCCATTTACAAGCCTTTGGGGAGGAAAATCTGGATCACTACAAAGCTGGAGAAAAGTCTCCCTGTTGTAACTCAGGGCTGTGATGAAAATGACAAGAATTACAACCAAGGGAGAAAGAGAGGGAGCAAAGTTCACCACCTAAGGCTTATCTGGAATTCAAAGCAATCTAGGTTAATATTTTATGATACAGAACAAATCAAAGGTACACCCCTCACCTGCACTGTTATATCTGCCTGGCAACACCTGATGAGGAGGTGTTAAACAGACAACAGCCCACAGCTATGACACAAGGAGGAAGAAGGCCAGAGAGGCAAAGAACAAAGAGGAAGAGGGGAAAAGGTACAGCAGCAGGCACCGCAGGTAAGCAGAAAACTGTGAGGTTTATTTCTTGGTTTATTTCTTTTCCCCCATATTTTATCCTGGCTCAACACACTTCAATTTATTCCTCCAATTCTGAATGCCTCAAATATTTGAACCAGAATTTTTTAAATGAGAGAGAAATTTTGTTAACAAGGAACTTTTCCTTAAAGCTTTCTAAATGTATAAAAATTGTAATTTCACAGAGAAACTAACCAACTCCTGGCTCTCCTGTGACTGATTTTACTCTATAATAATAATTTCTAACATTTACAGGATTTTAAATATAACGTTTCATTCAATCTCAGGACAACTCTGAGGCAGGTACAGGATTTCCACAGCAACCCAAAGGTGCAAGATCATATCGCAAGCATGTGGTGGAACAAGAAGTCCAACCCCAAGCCTACATTGAGTTTATATCTTATATTTGGTATTATTAGAAGAGACACTCTGTTCAACACAAAGCTCAAGTTCTTCTACCTTAGATCACATGTCCTTGCTATTTTTAAAGGTGGTTTTTAGAATGAATCATCATAATGGCTTTGCAGACTATGACTGTTCCTGATGCACCAGCCTGGCTATCAGCCATGGGTCAGATGAAGGGTCAGGAGGGCAGGTGGTTAAAAGGACTGGGTGGCTTGATCTCCTGCTAAAATTACACAGAGAAGACTAACTCAAAGCATTGCTGACACAGAAAACTGGACTGAGAATAAGCTACAATTTATCAAAGTAGAGCAAGTTAGAATTTAAATCAAAGGGAATGCCTTCTCTTGATTTTTAGGGCCACTAGCTCACCCTGGTGGACAGAAAACTCAACTACGCAACCATCAATTTTCTCCCACACCACTCATTAAAATACTGTGCAAAAATTAGGGAAACTGACTCAAACCAATTGATATACTAGATGATTTAAGTTTGCTCAAACTTTATGACCAGATCTATCTAGCATATACAGTTAACTATCTAAATTGTGTTAGCAATCCTAAACCTGAAAATGTGCCTATATATACACATAGAACGTGAGAAGTCTGAAAGCTGCTTAAACTCAAATATAAAAGTCAGGATTTGTTGAAAACGACAATAAATCTATAACAAGAGTCACTATAATGAGCTTCTGTGATGCACTAAAGCTAATCCTCTTTTTTCTAAAATATTATAGTAGCAATGTTTTGATCTGGTAGAAATCACCTAAACTTTAATAAAACTTAACCATAAAAATATTTATTACAATATTTATAGATATTTATTGAGTACCTTTGTATAACAGGCACTATACTAGACACTGAAAAAATAGCAGATAACAGGTTATTGCATTGATATGCAGAAAATAAAAAACTGTGATGCATTAGAGACCCTGCAGCTACTTCAGAATGAGTGGTCAAAGAAAGTCACTATATATATTATTTGCAACTGCAGAAAGCAGGAAATCACCCAAATGTCCACCAGTTGTAAACAGCCCAAATATCCATCAATCATGAAAAAAAATCCAACGGGATACTAGGTAATCATGAAAAGCTTCAAGTAGATCTGTACATACTGATATGGAAGATGTGCAACACACTACAAATTGAAAACAACAAGGTACGAACCAGGTATACGTGAGTCTATGTGTAGACATTTCTAAAAGCAACTATTTAGATGTGGGAATATATATTTCTAAAATATCCCCAAAATTACTAATAGTGATTACTTCTGGGAAGAGGAACTTGAGGTGGAAAAAGTCTATATTCCATTCAGTATTCTTCAGAATGTACATATGTGTGTATTCTTTCCATTTAAACATTGAAATTTTATTTTTAATATGTAAATAAAAGCCAAATCAGTGTGACAGAAAACATGGGTGTTCTTTCCTTGATCTGTCTGCAAATGTTATATTTCTAATGTATAGTCTTAATATATCAACGCTGTACTTAGACAAGGTGGTAATAACATGTCCATCTAGGTCTTTTCCCACCTGGGTCTTTTCCCCCCATTACTAATACTCAAATGTCCTTACCAAAGAAGAATGTTCATACCTCTTAAGCAGGTTATTGAGAAACTACAAATGTCCTGTGTGATCATATCCCTAAATTTAGGTTTTAAAAAATAATTAATTGTAAAAGAACTCCAATGATTCTAAAGGAAAACATACTTCAAAAGAATTTTCCAACACAAATAAGCCTAATTACTTAGTGGCATGTTCCAGTCAGAGGCAAAGACGTCATTTCCAAAACTAGCAATTCAAACTCATATTTTAACATTATAAGGCAATTACATCTATATGCTTAATAATATGGAAGGCAGTAAATGTGGTACATACACCATGAGATTTTAAAATGAAACAAATTAGCCGAATTTGAGTTTCTTACCTAATGCAGCATGGTTTTCTTCCTCCTGACTCTTTTCCAAAAAGGCCTTCATTTTTGAATATTTGTCAATCCACCAAGGATTATATTTCAAAATCTGTTCAATCGCCTCATCTTCAAAAAAGTCAGCTCTAGGAAAAAACATTGAAAGAACTTATTATACTGGCTTTTACTTTTTAACATTTTATCTTAACTCATATTTGTACCAGAAATACAGATTTTTAATTCAAAGTACATTTCAAGGAAAGACTGAACACTATATTTACTTTCTTTGTAGTTACCAACCACAAACATAAGTTACTTATCATAAAACAAAAGTAAGTATCTGATTAAAGGGATATATAAGATTTCTGATCTTTTTTGTTGTTGTTGTTAACTTTTTTAAAAAGAGATGGGTCTCACTCTGTCATTCAGGCTAGAGTACAGTAGCATGATCGCAGCTCACTGCAGCCTCAAACTCCTGGGGTCAAGCAATCCTCCTGTCACAGCCTCTCAAGCAGCTATGACTATAGGCACGTGCTACTGAGACTGGCTAATTTCTTTTTTTTTTTTATAGAAACAGGGTCTTGCTTCCTTGCCCAGACAGGTCTTAAACTCTCAGCCTCAAGTGATCCTCCCACCACAGCCTCCCAAAGTGTGCTGGGATTACAGGCTTGACCCACTGTGTCCAACCTCTGATCTCTTTAAATAGAAGGTACGTAGAAGACTGGTCCTACCCTGAAGTCCCATCCCATATTCAATGATGTGAAATGAAGCAAATCTGAAGACACACTGGAATGAAATCTAGCACTTGTGCTAGGTCTGCAAGTACCACAGACTTCAGTAAAATTTCAATAAAGGAAAAAATTTTTGAACTCAACCAGCAAAGAAAAACAAGCAGATGAGTAGGAAATTCAGGATACTGCATCTCCGCAAAGACGCTAAAAGGGGCTATACACACACACACACACACACACACACACACACACCATTTTTGGCATGTGCACTCATATTTTCTACCAAGATACAATCTATTTTATTAAGATATGAATTTTAACAGTTCCTTAAATTACTGAAGAAGATAAAAGCAACATTTGTAGAGAACAGAAAGTTAATTTTCCCGTACTCTACATTCCTGTTTTAATTAGAAAAATAACAGCCACATTCAAAATATACCTGTCACTTTTAGAGGACACTTATTTAGAAATGATTCTATCTTGCATTCAAAGTTGGAAACTGGTATTCTTGGGAAAAGCATTAACAAAGTATAACTCAATGGTGAAAATTTTATTTATATTTTAGTTAACCAGAAACTCAAGGAATTGGTTGCTTTGATACACTGAATTTTCTAACTGATAGTTTTACAACCTTAGACACTTGAAGTTCCCTTTCAACTGAGATACTGAAATCGTTTAAAAATTAGAAAGATCACAGACAACTTACGGAGTTCTTTGTATGTTCCAGGCACTGCACCAAAAGCTTTGCATCCATTATTTCCTTGAATCTTCACACCATCACTATGAGCATGGGGTACTATTAATACCATCATTTTACAAAGGTAGAAACTGAGGCTCAGAAAAGTTTTGTAGCTTGGCCAAGTTCAGAGAACAAGTAAAAAGCATAGCTAGGATGTAGACCTACTTAACTCTTACTCCAGATTCCAAGCTCTTAACCAAATAAATATTCCATTTTTATATAGGAGGAAATAAAGTACATATTACACAAAACTGAACAGCTAATATCTTGAAATAGGAATTGTCAGTAACTATTTCTGACAGGTGCACAGACATGGGAGACTAAGACAAAATAGCTGCTTCATAAACTAATCCTGCTAAGCCTATTTTCTTCTTAGCTATCTCTTTCTCCTTAAAGTGAAGGAACTCTTTTGAATTGAGGTTCTACTATAAACTCATCCACAAATCAGAACGTGAGCTTTTTTCCAGGAAATGAATTTTAAATGGATAAACAATAATCAATGACTAACATGCTAAATAAGTCATTCATTCAACAGAAAGTATTGACATTGTGCCACGTTCCATGTTCCATGTTAGGCACTAGGGTTCCACTGCTGACAAGACACAGACAGTCCTGGCCCTCACACAACTTACAATCCCATGGGAGAGTCAAACAATTACAATATAGCAAAATGCTATGACATAACAGCAGTGTAAGATTCTAGGGCAAAATAAATTAGAATGACAGGCAAGGACCCTGGAGGATATAATATCTAAACCAACGGTGGAATGACAAAGAACAGTTAACCAGAGGAAGAGGGGTAGGAGAGAGTATTCTGTGATGAAAAACTGGTTGGCAAAGGCTAGAAAACAAGAAGGCACATTTAAGGGGAAAAAAAGTCGAAAGAAGCTGAAAATAATATAGTGGCAACCACCTTGTAAGCCATATCTAAGAAATCTCAAAGATTATCCCTACCAACTAAACACTTAAAAGCTTTGCACATAGGGGAATGACACTGGCATGGTTTAGAAACATCACTCTTATTGCAGCCTGGAGAATGATTTAAAGGGAGAAAGTCTGGAGAAGCAGACATAATGGTGGCCTAGAATAACATAGTGGCAGTAGACACACAGCAAAGTGGATGAATCTGACCTACATGTAGATGGCAGAACCCTCAGGATGCAGGGAACGAGGAGCTCAAGGAGTGAAAAATGACACAGAGAATTCTGGCCTCCATAACTCAGTGGACAACAGTGTCCTTCATTGAGACAGGGACATAGGAAGGAAGCTAACAGATATGAGTGAGAAATAAAGACCCCTGCTTGGGATAGGTTGAGTCTGACATGCCTTTTCTTAGGATTTACAAACATCCCGTCCAATAGGTAGGTGGACATACAAGTCTGATGCTCAAGAGAGAGATATGGGAGTCATAAGCAGTTAAATCAAGAGGAGGATAAAATTGCCCAGGAAGAACTGGCACAGTGAGAGAAAAGGGCCTTGGACACCACAGCGCGGAGGACACCAAAGGCAAGAGTAGAGGAGCCCATCTGAAAAGATGCTGTTTTCCTCCCCAAGGGACCACGATGAAGGGAAAAAGAAAACTGGCTTGGAAACATGGTATTTCTACCACCTCCATCCCCCTCCCCACCAAAAACACCTCCAAAATGTTTGATTATTTTGAGTAAAATTTCACTAACACAGTCCTAGTAATCCAAACTGTGCTGGTCTATGCTTGACATTGTCCATGAATTAAGAGTTTCATGAACAAGCGCTGATGGTGACTAATATTTTACTTTTCATAATAAATTACTTCCAAGTTCTGTCTGTTTTTTCATTTGAGATCTCAATTTTTTTTCAAGATTTTTAAGGTCACAAATTGAACAAGCATTCACTGAATGCCCTCTACGTGCGTCGTCAGGAAGATGAAGATCTGTAAAATTCACTTCCTGCCCTTAAAGACTCCACAATTTAATGAGAACCAGGTACACAAATACAGAACATTATAAAACAATGTGGTAAAAACAAGATAAACTGTAACAGGGGAACACTGAGGTGGGCTTCCTAAGCCAGTCTAACAGGGCGAGTGCATGGGAGAAACAATGAGCCTAGTCTGAAGAGATAAGAACCACTATTCAGGCAATGTGGGGTCAGGGGAAATAAATGGCAAAGGGATACCATGATAAAAGGAAACATATGAGAAGCAGTGTGGGCTGGGCGTGGTGGCTCATGTCTGTAATTACAACACTTTGGGAGGCCAAGGTGGGTGAATCACGTGAGGTCAGGAGTTTGAGACCAGCCTGGCCAACATGGTGAAACCCTATCTCTATTAAAAACACAAAAGTTAGCCAGGCATGGTGGTGCAGGCCTGTAAGCTCAGCTACTCAGGAGGCTGAGGTGGGAGAATCACTTGAACCTGGGAGGCAGAGGCCATGGTGAGCTGAGATCGCACCACTGCACTACAACCTAGGCAACAGAGCAAGACTCCGTCTCAAAAAAAAAGAGAGAAAAGCAGTGTGGTACAGGTGGGGAAATGCAAACATTCATCATTGTTGAGGCGTAAAACGTGAGCAGGGAGTGGCAAAAGTGAAGCTACAGAAGTAGGCAGGGTCCAGATCACAGAGAACTTGCAATGACACACAAAGGAGTTAGGTACTTTAAGCAGAAGAGCATCAAGGACAGGGTTCAGTAGATTTTCATTTTCAGCATGTAAGACATCATACTAATGGTTCATGGTTGATGGATCTGAAGTAGCCCGGACTAGCAGCAGAGATGCCAGTTAGGCAGTTAGTGAGTGCTGCACTAAACCAGACACAGATGAGGGCCAGAAATTGATGAAATGGAAAAAAAATGGAAAAAAAAAATACTACAGAGATGAATGGTACAACTTCAGAATTGATTGAATGTGTGGGATAAGAGAAAAAGCAAAGATGAATCCCCGCTTTCTAATCTGGGTGACTAGAGTGAAAAATGGGGCATCAACCAAGTTAGAAAATTCACAAAGACTTTAGAGGTAAAATGATGAGTTCAATTTTGGACATGTTGAAACAGAGAAGTCAGTGGGATACCGAGTCTCTCTCTAACCCTTCAATCTGCTTCTTCCTCATAGCACTTAATCAAAATAAAAATAGTGTCTACTTCCTCCACTACAATGGAAGTCCCATGGACAACACAGAGATTGAGATCTTGCCATATGCACCACGGTGTCCTTGGTATCTGTGACACTGCTTAGCATGTAGTTCATTCAGACAAATATTTGTTGAACAAATAAATACATAAATGAAAGAATGGATACATAAAATTGTATTCTAATGCTTTTTCTCAAGTTCTGTGTTTTGAATTGAGAGCCACCTCAGAAGCATGTGATCCTGCTCCCAGTCTTCCAATTACTATTTATTGTCTTAATATCCACTCAATAAATCCAAGAGTTTAATCAATATACCATCTTCTTTCACAAATTTAGAGTAATGAAAAATTATCGCAATTTAAAACAGTACCACAAATGGTATAAGATCATTTTTGTTCCTTTTCTTATCTCACAGATGTTTAGAACACTGACTAAATTCTTGTGCTTCCTTCCAAAGAAAGAGGCAAGATTTTAAGACCTTATTAATGTAAAATGTATGCCAACAATTTAAAAACTATTGGGGAAGAAGAAAACCAAACATTATCAGCAAGAGAAATATGAATACTTGGCTATAATAATAAGCAATGAGGAATGACTATTAAGAAATGCTAGGCCGGGCACAATGCCTCAAGCCTGTAATCCCAGCACTTTGGGAGGCCGAGATGGGCAGATCACGATGTCAGGAGATCGAGACCATCCTGGCTAACATGGTGAAACCCCGTCTCTACCAAAAAATACAAAAAATTAGTTGGGCGCGGTGGCGGGCACCTGTAGTCCCAGCTACTCGGGAGGCTGAGGCAAGAGAATGGCATAAATCCAGGAGGCGGAGCTTGCAGTGAGCTGAGATCTGGCCACTGCACTTCAGCCTGGGCGACAGAGCGAGACTCCGTCTCAAAAAAAAAAAAAAAAGAAATGCTTCAAGAGGGTGGTTCCATGATGGGTGGTTCCATGATGGCCAAAAAGGAACAGCTCCAGTTTACAGCTCCCAGCGTGAGTGACACAGAAGACAGGAGATTTCTGCATTTCCAACTGAGGTACCAGGTTCATCTCACTGGGGTTTGTTGGACAGTGGGTGCAGCTCACCGAGCATAAGCCAAAGCAGGGCGAGGCATCTCTCACCCGGGAAGCACAAGGGGTCAGGGAATTCCCTTTTCCTAGCCAAGGGAAACTGTGACAGACAGCACCTGGAAAATCGGGTCACTCCCACCCTAATACTGCGCTTTTCCAACAGTCTCAGCAAATGGCACACCAGGAGATTATATCCCCGAGTTTGGCTCGGAGCATCCCACGCCCACGGAGCCTTGCTCATTGCTAGCTAAGCAGTCTGAGATCGAACTGCAAGGCAGCAGAGAGGCTGGCGGAAGGGCACCCGCCACTGCTGAGGCTTGAGTAGGTAAACAAAGCGACCAGGAAGCTCGAACTGGGTGGAGCCCACCGCAGCTCAAGGAGGCCTACCTGCCTCTGTAGACTCCACCTTTGGGGGCAGGGCATAGCCGAACAAAAGGCAGCAGAAACCTCTGCAGACTTAAATGTCCCCATCTGACAGCTTTGAAGAGAGTAGCGGTTCTCCCAGCACAGGGTTTGAGATCTGAGAATGGGCAGACTGCCTCCTCAAGTTGGTCCCTGACCCCCAAGTAGCCTAATTGGGAGGCACCCCCCAGTAGGGTCAGACTGACACCTCACATGGCCGGGTACCCCTCTGAGACGAAGCTTCCAGAGGAACGATCAGGCAGCAACATTTGCTGTTCAGCAATATTCGCTGTTCTGCAGCCTCCGCTGCTGATACCCAGGCAAACAGGATCTGGAGTGGACCTCTAGCAAACTCCAACAGACATGCTGCTTAGGGTCCTGACTGTTAAAAGGAAAACTAACAAACAGAAAGGATGTCCACACCCAAATCCCATCTGTACGTCACCATTATCAAATATCAAAGGTAGATAAAACCACAAAGATGGGAAAAAAAACAGAGCAGAAAAGCTGAAAATTCTAAAAATCAGAGCACCTCTCCCCCTCCAAAGGAACGCAGCTCCTCGCCAGCAATGGAACAAAGCTGGACGGAGAATGACTTTGATGAGTTGAGAGAAGGAGGCTTCAGACGATCAAACTTCTCCAAGCTAAAGGAATAAGTTCAAACTCATCGCAAAGAAGCTAAAAACCTTGAAAAAACATTAGATGAATGGCTAACTAGAACAAACAGCATAGAGAAGACCTTAAATGACCTGATGGAGCTGAAAACCATGGCACAAGAACTACATAACAAATGCACAAGCTTCAGTAGCTGATTCGATCAACTGGAAAAGGGTATCAGTAATTGAAGATCAAATAAATGAAATGAACCAAGAAGAGAAGTTTAGAGAAAAAAGAGTAAAAAGAAACAAACAAAGCCTCCAAGAAATATGGGACTATGTGAAAAGACCAAATTTACGTCTGATTGGTGTACCTGAAAGTGACGGGGAGAATGGAACCAAGCTGGAAAACACTCTGCAGGATATTATCCAGGAGAACTTCCCCAACCTAGCAAGGCAGGCCAACATTCGAATTCAGGAAATACAGAGAACGTCACAAAGGTACTCCTTGAGAAGAGCAACTCCAAGACACATAATTGTCAGATTCACCAAAGTTGAAATGAAGGAAAAAATGTTAAGGGTAGCCAGAGAGACAGGTCGGGTTACCCACAAAGGGAAGCCCATCAGACTAATAGCGGATCTCTCAGCAGAAGCTCCACAAGGCAGAAGAGAGTGGGGGCCAATATGCAACATTCTTAAAGAAAAGAATTTTCAACCCAGAATTTCATATCCAGCCAAACTAAGCTTCATAAGTGAAGGAGAAATAAAATCCTTTACAGACAAGCAAATGCTGAGAGATTTTGTCACCACCGGGCCTGCCCTACAAGAGCTCCTAGGAAGCACTAAACATGGGAAAGAACAACCGGTACCAGCCACTGCAAAAACATGCCAAATTGTAAAGACTCGATGCTAGGAAGAAATTGCATCAACTAATGAGCAAAATAACCAGCTAACATCATAATGACAGGATCAAATACACACATAACAATGTTAATCTTAAATGTAAATGGGCTAAATGCCCCAATTAAAAGACACAGACTGGCAAATTGGATAGAGTCAAGACCCACCAGTGTGCTGTATTCAGGAGACACATCTCACGTGCAGAGACACACATAAGCTCAAAATAAAGGGATGGAAGAAGATCTACCAAGCAAATGGAAAACAAAAAAAGGCAGGAGTTACAATCCTAGTCTCTGATAAAACAGACTTTAAACCAACAAAGATCAAAAGAGACAAAGAAGGCCATTACATAATGGTAAAGGGATCAATTCAACAAGAAGAACTAACTATCCTAAATACATATGCACCCAATACAGGAGCACCCAGATTCATAAAGCAAGTCCTTAGAGACCTACAAAGAGACTTAGATTCCCATACAATAATAATGGGAGATTTCAACACCCCACTGTCAACATTAGACAGATCAACAAGACAGAAGGTTAACAAGGATATCCAGGACTTGAACTCAGCTCTGCGCCAAGCAGACCTAATAAACATCTACAGAACTCTCCACCCCAAATCAATAGAATAGACATTCTTCTCAGCACCACATCACACTTACTCCAAAATTGACCACATAATTGGAAGTAAAGCACTCCTCAGCAAATGTAAAAGAACAGAAATTATAAGAAACTGTCTCTCAGACCACACTGCAATCAAACTAGAATTCAGGACTAACAAACTCAATCAAAACCGCTCAACTACATGGAAACTGAACAACCTGCTCCTGAATGACTACTGGGTACATAACGAAATGAAGGCAGAAATAAAGATGTTCTTTGAAACCAACGAGAACAAAGACACAACATACCAGAATCTCTGGGACACATTTAAAGCAGTGTGTAGAGGGAAATTTACAGCACTAAAATGCCCACAAGAGAAAGCAGGAAAGATCTAAAATTGACAGCCTAACATCACAATTAAAAGAAGTAGAGAAGCAAGAGGAAACACATTCAAAAGCTAGCAGAAGGCAAGAAATAACTAAGATCAGAGCAGAACTGAAGGAGATAGAGACACAAAAAACCCTCCAAAAAATCAATGAATCCAGGACCTGGTTTTTTGAAAAGATCAACAAAATTGATAGACCGCTAGCAAGACTAATAAAGAAGAAAACAGAGAAGAATCAAATAGACGCAATAAAAAATGATAAAGGGGATATCATCACCAATCCCACAGAAATACAAACTACCATCAGAGAATACTATAAACCCCTCTACGCAAATAAACTAGAAAATCTAGAAGAAATGGATAAATTCCTGGACACATACAATCTCCCAAGACTAAACCAGGAAGAAGTTGAATCCCTGAATAGACCAACAACAGGCTCTGAAATTGAGGCAATAATTAATAGCCTACCAATCAAAAAAAGTCCAGGACCAGACAGATTCACAGCCGAATTCTACCAGAGGTACAAGGAGGAGCTGCTACCATTCCTTCTGAAACTATTCCAATCAACAGAAAAAGAGAGAATCCTCCCTAACTCATTTTATGATGCCAGCATCATCCTGATACCAAAGCCTGGCAGAGAAACAACAATAAAAAAAAGAATTTTAGACCAATATCCCTGATGAACATCAATGCGAAAATCCTCAATAAAATACTGGCAAACCGAATCCAGCAGCACATCAAAAAGCTTATCCACCATAACCAAGTGGGCTTCATCCCCGGGATGCAAGGCTGGTTCAACATATGGAAATCAATAAACGTAATCCATCGTATAAACAGAACCAAAGACAAAAACCACATGATTATCTCAATAGATGCAGAAAAGGCCTTTGACAAAATTCAACAGCCCTTCATGCTAAAAAACTCTCGATAAATTAGGTATTGATGGGACGTATCTCAAAATAATAAGAGCTATTTATGACAAACCCACAGCCAATATCATACTGAATGGGCAAAAACTGGAAGCATTCCCTTTGAAAACTGGCACAAGACAGAGATGTCCTCTCTCACCACTCCTATTCAACATAGTGTTGGAAGTTCTGGCCAGGGCAATCAGGCAGGAGAAAGAAACAAAGGGTATTCATTAGGAAAAGAGGATGTCAAACCATCTCTATTTGCAGATGACATGATTGTATATTTAGAAAACCCCATCGTCTCAGCCCAAAATCTCTTAAGCAACTTCGGCAGTCTCAGGATACAAAATCAGTGTGCAAAAATCACAAGCATTCTTAAACACCAATAAAAGACAAACACAGAGCCAAATCATGAGTGAACTCCCATTCACAATTGCTTCAAAGAGAATAAAATACCTAGGAATTCAACTTGCAAAGGATGTGAAGGACCTCTTCAAGGAGAACTACAAACCACTGCACAACGAAATAAAAGAGGACACAAACAAATGGAAGAACATTCCATGTTCGTGGACAGGAAAAATCAATATCATGAAAATGGCCATACTGCCCAAGGTAATTTATAGATTCAATGCCATCCCCATCAAGCTACCAATGACTTTCTTCACAGAATTGGAAAAAACTACTTTAAAGTTCATATGGAACCAAAAAAGAGCCTGCATTGCCAAGACAATCCTAAGCCAAAAGAACAAAGCTGGAGGCACCATGCTACCTGACTTCAAACTATACTACAAAGCTACAGTAACCAAAACAGCATGGTACTGGAACCAAAACCGAAGTATAGACCAATGGAACAGAACAGAGCCCTCAGAAATAATACCACACATCTACAACCATCTGATCTTAGACAAACCTGACAAAAACAAGAAATGGAGACAGGATTCTCTATTTCATAAATGGTGCTGGAAAAACTGGCTCACCATATGTAGAAAGCTGAAATTGGATCCCTTCCTTACACCTTATACAAAAATTAATTCAAGATGGATTAAAGACTTAAATGTTAGACCTAAAACCATAAAAACTCTAGAAGAAAACCTAGGCAATACCATTCAGGACATAGGCATGGGCAAGGACTTCATGACTAAAACACCAAAAGCAATGGCAACAAAAGCCAAAATTGACAAATGGGATCTAATTAGACTAAAGAGCTTCTGCACAGCAAAAGAAACTCCCATCAGAGTGAACAGGCAACCTACAGAATAGGAGAAAAATTTTCCAATCTACTCATCTGACAAAGGGCTAATATCCAGAATCTACAAAGAACTTAAACAAATTTACAAGAAAAAAACAACCCCATCAAAAAGTGGGCAAAGGATATGAACAGACACTTCTCAAAAGAAGACATTTATGCAGCCAACAGACGCATGAAAAAATGCTCAACATCACTGGCCATCAGAGAAATGCAAATCAAAACCACAATGAGATACCATCTCACACCAGTTAGAATGGAGATCATTAAAAAGTCAGGAAACAACAGGTGCTGGAGAGGATGTGGAGAAATAGGAACACTTTTACTCTGTTGGTGGGACTGTAAACTAGTTCAACCATTGTGGAAGACAGTGTGGCGATTCCTCAAGGATCTAGAATTAGAAATACCATTTGACCCAGCCATCCCATTATTGGGTATATACCAAAAGGATTATAAATCATGCTGCTATAAAGACACATGCATGCGCATGTTTATTGCGGCACTATTCACAATAGCAAAGACTTGGAACCAACCCAAATGTCCATCAGTGATAGACTGGATTAGAAAATGTGGCACATATATACCATGGAATACTATGCAGCCATAAAAAAGGATGAGTTTGTGTCCTTTGTAGGGACACGGATGCAGCTGGAAACCATCATTCTCAGCAAACTATCACAAGAATAGAAAACCAAACACCGCATGTTCTCACTCATAGGTGGGAATTGAATAATGAGATCACTTGGACACAGGAAGGGGAACATCACACACCAGGACCTGTCATGGAGTAGGGGAGGGGGGAGGGATAGCATTAGGACATATACCTAATGTAAATGACGAGTTAATGGGTGCAGCACACCAACATGGCACATGTATACATACGTAACACACCTTCATGTTGTGCACATGTACCCTAGAACTTAAAGTATAATAAAAAAAAAAAAAAGAAATGCTTCAAGATGCTGTCAACATATTTTAGTGTAAAACTAATACCCCAAAGGAATTACAAATAAGAAATGGATAATAAAAAACAATAAACATTTATGGATCATCTGTGATATGCCGATCACTGTAGTGGGCTGCAAAACATGCCAAAAAAAAAAAAACAAAAAACAGATTATACCTAAATAACATCCAGATTTTACAATAAAAGACTTTTAAATAACAATCTAAAATCATATATATGCCTTTGAAATGTATAATTTTTTCTTTACAATCAATTGACTTCACTGTGTTCTGCTTAGGCTGAAATTAAAATTCATTTTCCTAAAGCCCCCCAAATCCTGACAACATGAGGAAACACTATGACTTGTAAAGACAAAGTCAAACAACTTACAAATAGGTAATATTATATACATTATTGATTATCCTAATATATACATTATGTGTTACAAGTGTATATTATAATGTATTATCTACACGGTGATAGTAATTTAAAGTGAGTCTTTTTTTCTCCACTGTTTTAACCACTAACAACAACAAAAGCACTGAGCTAAAAAAATTTTTAATTAAAAATTTAAAAGCATTTTAGTTGCATTTCATTTAATATTAATACATTTGGATGAGTCAGGTAATATTACGCTAATATTATATATATTATGTATTACATGTGTATATTGCAATGTATTATCTGCATGGTAGATGGTAATTTAAAGTGAGCCTTTTTTTCTCCACTGTTTTAACCACTAACAACAAGAAAAAAGCACTAAGCTAAAAAAAAGAATTTTTAGTTAAAAATTCAAAAGAATTTTAGTTGCATTTCATTTCATATTAACACATTTGGGTGAGTCAGTCAGCTAATAATGAGTAGTAACACAAAAATTACACTGAGCCAAAGTCTTACTGCTATCAGAAAAGTCACAAAGAATCTTTACCTCATGACTCCCACTCTCCTCACTTAGCCCTAAATTTAAACCATTCCTGTAAGAACTGTTCTTTGAGAAGTGGAAAGAATATTTCATGCATAGCATTAAAGAAAATGAGCTTCTGGATAAAAACACACAGAAGACGGAGAAAAATAAGGGCTGCTTATAATATCACACTGCTAACTATAAATTCCAATTTCCTAATTCTCTCAGGCCATAGTTATTCTTCTAGTTTTGGAAGAGAGATAGGCAGTTCTTCTAATTAAGCTCCCTCCCACTTGAAATTTCAGTCTTGTAAAGCTCACTCTGTTTTTATGCTAGCCTGAGAAATTTGCTGACAATGAAATTTCCACTTTAAATATTCAGCATGATTTTAAATGGGTTTCTTCAAATTACTCTTCAGTGGACCTTTAAAACCACAATTGGAGAGATAAAGGTAATTAGAAATAGCAATGTAAATGGAGTTCAATCTCTCAGATGTCCTCCAAAATGTAACATCCCCTGCTCTTACCCAGTTTCCCTTAGGATGTTAAACAGTTCAACCATTTATCATTACACATCACTCATTCCATTTGCACATCACAAGATATATCCCTGCCATTCCAATTAGTATCCTACTGTGTCACAGGAGATAGAATGTTAATCACAAGAGCTACAGCAGTTAAACTGAAATAGTGTACATGAAAAGGATATACAAAATGACAAATGGAGAGACTCTTTTCAAGTCTTGGCCAAGCCACTTAGTAGTAGTGTGACCTTGAGCAAGTCCCTTAACCTCCTCTCCTCATCTGTTGTGAAAACTGAATAATTACATGAGTGCACTTTATAAGCTGCAGGTACTATACCAATATAATGAGATACAATGATTATAGCTATATATGTAAGCTAAAAAAATCTTGACCCAGAATAATAATTGAGGTCTACATCAACCTAAAACACTCATTCTCCATGCATCCTAATAGAGCCATGTGTCCAAGAGAGGTCAAGCAACAATCCTTGGAAGAAACGCTGCTATCCTGGCCAGCGGGAGGTATCACAATCTCTCAGGTCATCATGTACCTATCTGTTAATTAGATAAGTTCTTTACGCAAATGTAAGCCTGATGGAGACACATTATAGCCAAAAACACAATTAATGCCAGTGGGAAATACAGCAAAACTTCAAATTAAATTCTATTTATACTCTACCACAAAGTATAGTTACTTGTTCACTGGAAACATACCATTGATTACAAGGGCTAGTGGATGAAAGCATTAGGAAGATCCTGGGATCAGCCAAGAAATATAGTACAGGTACATTCAAATTCTTAAAGAAACTGAAACATACTTTCACTTATGCATACCGTTAATCACAACCAAAAGCTTACTTAAAAGAAGTGTAACAGTCTCATGAATTCAGTATTTTTTATATATATTTTTTTGAGATGAAGTCTCACTCTGTCGCCCAGGCTGGAGTGCAGTGGCGCAATCTCGGCTCACTGCAAGCTCCACCTCCCGGGTTTACGCCATTCTCCTGCCTCAGCCTCCCTACTAGCTGGGACTACAGGTGCCCGCCACCACACCCGGCTAGTTTTCTTTGTATTTTTTTAGTAGAGACGGGGTTTCAGCGTGTTAGCCAGGATGGTCTCAATCTCCTGACCTTGTGATCCGCCCGTCTCGGCCTCCCAAAGTGCTGGGATTACAAGCGTGAGCCACCGCGCCCGGCCTCAGTATTATATTTTTAAGCCTGGCAAGAAAAAAACTAAAAAGTATGTTAGAAGAGTTCTCTGTTGCTAAGATGAACAACTTGAGATATAAGAGGCAACATCTTACAAAGACTACAGAGATACAACAGTTGTAGGTTAATTCAAACGTCCATTAAGGTCTTCAGTCTTCAATAGTTTCTAGAATCCAAAACACACATCCCTAGCAGAGTTAAAAAGATACTCAAAAATTTTAAAATAAATGTCAAGTAAATTATTTAATCCTCAAAAACCTCATTACTCACAGATAATGATCAGGATCAAACTTGGCCAGCTCAGCAGCCAGGCGCTTCTGTCTTCGTTCAGCTGCAGGGGTGAAATCTGGATTCTTAATATCAATAACATCATTCAATTCATCCTGAGGACACCCAGAAAAGAAATAATTGCTATCTCCTATTTTTAGCATTTAAAACTCAAATTTTATACAAAATGCCAAAGCACAGGAAGAACCTAACTGATCAGTAAACCATGATGCCACCTGTGACATTTAGATTCAAATCCAACAAATGTTTAAGCACCTACTACTTGGTAAGCCCTGTGAGATCTTTCTCATAACTTATCTCATTTAATCCTTACAACAAACAAGCTGACTGACAGATATTAAGGCTATAAAAGTTTAACATAAAAAACAGAATGGAATAAACCCCTACAAGCAAGCAGGAACACTTAATTCAACATCCATTTCCCCATTTACATCTAGATATTTGAAAGTTATTAACGTAGAGTGGCTTGATTTTCAGACATCTACACATAGTCTCTTCTTTCTTCCTATAGTCTAGCTCAGCTGGCCTAAAGAAGCATTACCATACAGACAATATCCCTTATACGAAATGCTTGGGATCACAGTGTTTTGGATCTTGAATATTTCTAAATTCTGGAATACCTGCATTATACCAGTTCATCAGGCCTATTCCAATAATCCCAAATGCGAAATGCTCCAAAGAGTATTTCCTTTGAGGGCCATGTTTGTGCTCAAAAAGTTTTAGATTTTGGATCATTTCAGATTTCAGATCCTGTAAAAGACTACATACAAGCTGAGCGTGATGGCTCACACCTGTAATCCAAGCACTTTGGGAGGCCAAGGCGGGTAGACTGCTTGAGTCCAGGAATTCGAACTACCCTGGGCAACACAGCGAAACCCCATCTCTACAAAAAATACAAAAATTAGCCAGGCCTGGTGGCTCACGCTGGTAGTCCCAGTTACTCGAGAGGCGGAGGTGGGAGGATGGCTTGAGCCCAGGAGATGGAGGCTGCAGTGAGCCAAGATCATGGCACTGCACTCCAGCCTGTGCGACAGAGCCAGACTCTATGAGAGAGAGAGAGAAAGAGAGAGAGAGAGATTATAGGCTCATGCCTATAATCCCAGCACTCTGGGAGGCCAAGGCAAGCGGATCACGAGGTCAGAAGATCGAGACCATCCTGGCTAACATGGTGAAACCTCGTCTCTACTAAAAATACCAAAAATTAGCCGGGCATGGTGGCAGGTGCCTGTAGTCCCAGTTACACGGGAGGCTGAAGCAGGAGAATGGCATAAACCCAGGAGGCGGAGCTTGCAGTGAGCCAACATCATGCCACTGCACTCCAGCCTGGGCGACAAAGCGAGACTCCGTCTCAAAAAATAAAATAAAATAAAATAAAATAAAGCAGCTCTTTTCCTCTCTCCTCTTCCCCCTGGCCTCCAGATTCAGGGCCTCCACATACAGTCATGCAACATGTACACAGCAGAACGTGAGTGTTCTATGGCAGTGCAAGCCCCACCCAGGCTTGTTCTATGCACAGTCACATGCAGCAGCCCTGTTCAAACTGGACCCTAAAAAGAAACAGAAACAAACTAAAAGCAAAGGTAGCTTGGGGTTTAGAAGTAGAAGGCATCAATCAACCAAACGGAAGAAAGAGGATAAGAAGTGTTCAACTACAGCAGGAAAAAAAGGTTCCTTTTTTTTTTTTTTTTTTTTTTTTTTTTTGTGAGACAGAGTCTCGCTCTGCCGCCCAGGCTGGAGTGCAGTGGCGTGATCTTGGCTCACTGCAAGCTCCGCCTCCCGGGTTCACGCCTTCTCCTGCCTCAGCCTCCCGAGTAGCTGGGACTACAGGCGCCCGCCACCTCGCCCGGCTAGTTTTTTTGTATTTTTTAGTAGAGACGGGGTTTCACCGTGTCAGCCAGGATGGTCTCGATCTCCTGACCTCGTGATCCGCCCGTCTCGGCCTCCCAAAGTGCTGGGATTACAGGCTTGAGCCACCGCGCCCGGACCCTTTTTCTTTTAAACAACTGCTACGGCCACTAGTTACTACAGCTATTTAAAGATAGATATTGTCAAAAAAAGGTCATGTAGGATTTAAATTAGGCTTACAGAAGTTTACGCATAGGTTAGGCAGAGACAATCCAGAGAGAAAATAAAGAACAGTGAACACATCTGGCTAGTGGGTCTCCTGGAAACAATGGCCTCAGGTCCCCGTGTAGCCAAAAGGACAGGGCCAGCAAGCCTGGCGTCCTGAGGCGCTGGCAGCAGCAGTCCCAGGAGCTTGCTGGGTTGGCGCCCAAAGACTCTAGGATTGTTGCTGCTGGCAGCCACCACTGCCAGAAGCTTGTTGTGAAGTCCTGACTTTGAGCAGCCAGGGCAGTTTTCCAAAGGCACCCTGGTGGCTGGCAGCAATTTCAGAAAGGAAAAAAAGACTAGGACTGGGGAGCGTATATCTCTGTGTATGGGGAGTAGAGGGAGGAATGTTCAGAGAATTTGTTTCAGCAAAAATATTTTATTTTCTTATTATCAGTATAAAATATAGAAGTTTACAAGCAAATCCTGTCTAAAAAGTTGGAGGCAGGCCAGGTGCGGTGGCTCACACCTGTAATCCCAGCACTTTGGGAGGCCGAGGTGGGTGGATCACGAGGTCAGGAGATCGAGACCATCCTGGCTAACACGGTGAAACCCCCCGTCTGTACTAAAAATTACCAAAATATTAGCCAGGCATGGTGGTGGGAATCTGTAGTCCCAGCTACTGAGGAGGCTGAGGCAGGAGAATGGTGTGAACCCAGGAGGCGGAGCTTGCAGTGAGCTGAGATTGCGCCACTGCACTCCAGCCTGGGCGACAGAGCGAGACTCCGTCTCAGGGGAAAAAAAAAAAAAGTTGGAGGCAAAAAATGTGAAAGACTTCTGTAAAGGGCTAAATTATTCAATGAAGAAAAGATCCCTGAGTTGAAATTATGAATTTTTTTACTTTCTTCTTTGTATTATATTTTTATAATAAATCTGTATTGCTCTTATTCTTAGAAACAAAAAAAAGCCATTTTTCATCTATGGAGGGAGGAAAAAGCTGTAAAAATACTGATATGAATAGTTAATGAAGCTGTATGGACATCTCTTCATCTACAGGCAGAACTAGAAAAAATAAACTTGTACGAAAATAGTATTTGAGAAAATGGTGAAGTTTTCAAAATCATTTTAAATTAGAAGAGATGTTCTAAAATATCTTATTTGTGATCATCATTTCAGTTTCTTCTAGCTGCTTTACTCACAGAAATAGGGTCACATTATTAACCTCACATGATCACTCAGTTTTGAACCACTTGTTACAGCTGCCATAAACAGAGCAGCTGTGAATGCAGACAAACTCTACAAGTAATTAACCAATTATGCAAGATTTCTGTGGCAATATTTCATAAAACATATCTACCTTAATACCTTCAAGAGGATACATTTGAATTTTTGGAATCTTGGGTTTACACTTGATTTCTGAAAAAGTCTGGTTGCTGCACACAAAGCACTCAGCACAGTGCTATCCAAATCCCCTGGAGCAAGGTGAGCTTCAGGATTCACTCAGAGTTTGGAAAGGTAACATGGCGCGCACACCATATTTTACGTAATACCCTCTAAGATGTCTGGGGCAGCGCCCATATCCAAACACTACTTCTACAAGGAAGTTTTGAATATGTACACTAAGTGGGATTTAAAAACCTGTATCATTTCAGGTTAAGTTTTGCCATCAAATTAAATATTTTAAAACTTTTAGTTTTCAGAACTTTGTGTGATCCCAGCATTCCACATATGGGGTTATAAACCTATACTACAAGTAGTATACTATTCACTTTATAAAACCCTTAGAGTTTTCCCAGATGCTCAGTCGTTTTTCCCCTACATTAGGGAATATGCATTCAAATTGTTTAGAAAAACAATGCTCATGCAGTTAAAATTTGAAGAAGAGTTTAATGATTTTAGACAATTAAGCCATTTTAAACGCTTAGAATAATAAACATTACATTCAGTGGTTCATTTCCTTTTTTTTCCTTTTTTTTTCCCCCTGAGATTTAGTCTCACTCTGTCACCCAGACTGGATGGAGTTCAGTGGCGCAATCTCGGCTCACTGCAACCTCTATCTCCTGGGTTCAAGCGATTCTCCTGCCAGCCTCCCAAATAGCTGGGATTATAGGCGTGCGCCACCATGCTCAGCTGATTTTTGTATTTTTAAGTAGAGACAGGGTTTCACCATGTTGGCTAGACTGGTCTCGAACCCCTGACCCGCCCGCCTCACCCTCCCAAATTGCTGGGATTACAGGCATGAGCCACCACGTGCAGCCACAGCAGTTTATTTCTGATGGGAAATAAGAGGGATGTAAACAAAAAGGGATTAGACAGGAGTGAACTATATTGGTTAATATTTAATGTTTTTAACCTAAGTAATAAATATCCAGGTATTTGACACATTAGTTAAGACATCCAAAAAGACAGAAAGTATAGCAGCTTTAAAAAAAAAAAAAAAATTAAATTATTTATTAAGTGAACATTTTCAAGATACAAGAATTTCTGACCTAAAAGGGACTCGTTCTAGGTTCACATTATGGCATTCCTGCAACATCTCAGCAACGTGTCAGAAATCCTTCAAAAGGATTTTCCGTAAATAGCAGCAACAATTAAGTAACAAACCCCTGGCCTCAAGAAGCACTTCTAATCTAAATGTAAAATCTGTACTTAGCCGTGTGACATTTATTATCATTTATGTATAGCGTTAGATTGGCAAGCCCCAAACAGCCTGACCACAAACTATCTCTTGGCCAAACAATTGAGGTCCATTCACTGTAGTTCCTGCTACAGACAAAACTGACTATTCTAATTACCTCTGAGATCACCAGCGATTGTGATCAAGCAGAGAATATGGGCAGACTACAACTCAGCAGAAAAACACCTAAGTTTTTAGAAGGAAGGCTATTTTATCAGCATTATTTGCTCCTAAGTAAATCTCAATTTTGTTCCCTTTAAGGAATTTTGAGAGCATTTTATATTTTTCAAGGGCAGGAGTCTTTACAGCATTCTACACTTTCCAAAGACTTTTCACATACATTCTCTTCTTAAATTTTCAAGACAGCCTTATAAAGTAGGTGGGCAAATTTATCCCCACTTTCCAAAAGAGGAGACAAAACTTACTTGTGGTCAAATAACTGGCCTGGTATCCCAAATCTAAACATAGGCAGAAGCAGGACTAGAACCTGGGTCTTTTCCCTCTCCTTGGTAAATTCAAATATGTCTTAAGATAATAAACCACATTCTAAACAGGTTTTGTTTTGTTTTGTTTTGTTTTTTGAGACAGAGTCTCGCTCTGTCGCCAAGGCTGGAATGCAGTGGCGCGATCTCAGCTCACTGCAACCTCCGCCTCCTGGGTTCAAGGGATCTTCCTGCCTCAGCCTCCCGAGTAGCCTGATCTACAGGCAGGTGCCACCATGCCTGGCTAATTTTTTGTATTTTAATAGAGACGGGGTTTCACCATGTTAGCCAGGATGGTCTCGATCTCCTGACCTCATGATCCGCCCGCCTCGGCCTCCCAAACTGCTGGGATTACACGCACCACCACATCCGGCTAATTTGGCCAACATGGCAAAACTCCGTCTCTACTAAAAATAGAAAAATAAGCCAGGCGTGGTGATGGGCACCTGTAATCCCAGCTGCTTGGGAGGCTGAGGCCGGAGAATCGCTTGGACCCAGGAGGCAGAGGTCGCAGTGAGCCAAGATCATGCCACATGCACTCCAGCAAAGTGAGACTCTGTCTTAAAAAAAAAAAAAAGAATAAATAAACAATGGGCTGGGCACAGTGGCTCATGCCTGTAATCCCAGAACTTTGAGAGGCCAAGGCAGGCAAATTGCTCAAGTTTGAGACCATCCTGGCCAACATGGTAAAACTCCATCTTTGCTAAAAATACAAAAAACTAGCTGGGCGTGGTGGTGGGCACCTGTAATCCCAGCTACTCAGGAGGCTGAGGCAGGAGAATTGCTTGAACCTGAGAGGCAGAGGTTGCCATCAGCCGAGATCGCGCCACTGCACTGCACTCCAGCCTTGGCGACAGGGTAAGACTCCGTCTCAAAAAAAAAAAAGAATAAATAGACAATGGTGCGTACTACACACCAAGAATTAGACAATTTGATCAAAACACATAATCTCACTCTCGCCAGGAACATTCTATTTCATGTATATACAGAAAAGAAGAGACATCGTGCCGTAAGTACATGATCACATTTTTCAGAAGTATAAAACATAAAGCTTTGCAGGAAGTATGAGAGAAGAGTTCTGCTTCGCACTTTGGAAACTTCATGTCTAGAATACTGAATAAAGGGGAGAAAAAAGAAAGCCACGGGGCATCTGTAAGAGCAGTACAGTTAGGCAGAACAGCCAATGATATGGAAGGGAATGAACATCTATGTACTTTAGCTATGCTAAGTGCTTAAATACAATCACCTCCTGTAGTATTACTTTTAAAAACTACTGAGTATAAGCATAACTGAAATTAAAATATCCAAATGGAAAAATTCTATAGATCAAGATCTTTCAGAAAGACAACATACCTGTAACCGCTGAAACACTCCTGATCTTAAGTTTCCAAATCCATAGTGGCACTGCGGATTCAAAGCACTTTCTGATACCTCTTCATAGGGTGTCTGCTCAATTTCCCAATCAAATTCTTCATCGTCAACTACTTCCTCAGGAATCTCAGAAGCATCTGAATGTGTTAAATTTTAATTTAATTTTTTTAAAGTATTGGACTTAAGCACAACTAGGGGAAGAAAAAGTATAGGAAAAAATGCCCACACAGATGTACCAAAAGACACGTACAAGAATATTCATAGCTCCGCTATTCATGATAGCAAAAAAAAAAAAAGAACCAAAAATGTGGTATATTCATACAATGGAATATTACATAGCAATGAAAGCAAATGAATCTCAGCTAGAATATGAATAAATCTCACAAAAATAATGTTAAGTGAAAGCAGCCAGACAAAAACAACACATACTGTATGACCTATATATGCAACACAGTAACAGGCAAAACAGAGAATAGTGGTTACCCTGGAGAGAGCACAAAGTAATGGAAGAATACAGGATGGGGTTCCGGGGTGTTGGAAATGCTCTATTTCTTGACAGAGGTGGTGTTCACTTTACATCGGTGGTCCCCAAACTTTTTGGCACCAAAGACTGGATTTGTGGAAGACAACTTTTCCACAGATCAAAGGGGTAAAGAGATAGTTTTGGGGGATGAAACTGTTCCATCTCAGATCATCAGGCTTTAGATTCTCATAGGGAGAACGCAACCTACACCGTTCGCAGGCACAGTTCACAGTAAGTTCATGCTCCTATGAGAATCTAATCTGATCTGACAGGAGCCAGAGCTCAGGCAGTAATACTCCCGGCCCTCCGCTCACCTCCTGTTGTGCATCCAGGTTCCTAACAGGCCATGGATCAGTACTGGTCTGCAACCTGAGGGTTGGGGACCCCTGTTTTACGTAACTCACTGAACTGTATACTTCTGATGTTAGCTCAAGATGCTAATATTTTGCCAACCACAAAATGCTGCTTCAATTGGTCCAAAAATGTGAGAGATCTGGTTCAACAGGATTTTTAATGTCTTAATTATATCACCAAAGAAGCTATTTTCATATGGTTTCACATGAGCACCTTATACCTGAAGTATTTTCTTCAATTTCCCATTCACTATATCCCATTTCCCCTACAAATACACAGCATTCCAAATATTTCTATCTATCTTAATTTCCTCCCAACTGCAATAAACATACCTATTTCTTCCACAAGTGGTTTTGCTGTCCTGGATTTTCTTGGTGCCAGAAGAGCAGTTAACATGTTCAGCCCCTCAAAATGCTGGCCAGGAGTTTCTTTGGGCAGGCGAATGGTAAAAATTCCTTAAAGATAAATTTGTTTTACGCTTAGATTAAAAAGCTGGACACAATAGCTCACACCAGTAATCCCAATACTCTGGCAGGCTGAGGCAGGAGGATCATTTTAGCCCAGGAGTTCAAGAACACCCTGGGCAACATATCAAGACCCCATCTCTACAGAAAATAATAACAAAAATTTTTAATTAAAAGTAAAAAATAGGCCGGGCGCGGTGGCTCAAGCCTGTAATCCCAGCACTTTGGGAGGCCGAGACGGGCGGATCACGAGGTCAGGAGATCGAGACCATCCTGGCTAACACGGTGAAACCCCGTCTCTACTAAAAATACAAAAAACTAGCCGGGCGCGGTGGCGGGCGCCTGTAGTCCCAGCTACTCGGGAGGCTGAGGCAGGAGAATGGCGTAAACCCGGGAGGCGGAGCTTGCAGTGAGCTGAGATCCGGCCACTGCACTCCAGCCTGGGTGACAGAGCAAGACTCCGTCTCAAAAAAAACAAAACAAAACAAAAAAAAAAAAAAGTAAAAAATAAATAAAATAGTCAAAGACTTCATAAATATATCTAAGAAATATATGCCTTGGTAAAATACAATTCTATTTTACAGAGCTCTAAAACTATGTCCTCATAGATTTGGTGAATACAAGTCAAGATAGAAAAAGGTTCTTAACAAGGGTTTTTCAGAAGCTGTCATTTCTATAAAAAATTATTAATCTGGCTGGGTGCAGTGGCTCATGCCTGTAATCCCAGCACTTTGGGAGCCTGAGGTGGGCGGATCACGAGGTCAAGAGATCGAGACCATCCTGGCCAACATGGTGAAACCCCATCTCTACTAAAAAATACAAAAATTAGCTGGGCGTCGTGGCAGACGCACCTGTAGTCCCAGCTACTCAAGAGGCGGAGGCAGGAGAATCGCTTGAACCCAGGAGGAAGAGGTTGCTGTAAGCCGAGATCGTGCCACTGCACTCCAGCCTGGGCAACAGAGCGAGATTTCATCTCAAAAAAAAAAATATATATATATATATATATATATATATATCTTAATCTGTTAAAGCTATAGAATACTTTAATCTTATACAGTATGACCTTCACCTACTGATAATATTAAAAATCTGAGTTAAAACTTCTAAAAATCAATGGCCTAAGAAGGTAATAGCTTAGAATTAACCAGGAGTTACTAATTAGACTTCTGGAAAAGGAGGAAAAAATCCAAATACCTAATCCAATGGAGAATGGCAGCAGTTTTAAAAATACACAGAATCTTAGATACAATAACTATGGCTTAATAAGGTTTTTGGGCACGTCAGGAGATCTATCCCTAAAGTCTATGGCAGACTCAAATTCTATGTACTTCTTTTCTTTCCTTGACTGAGTTTATCAATCTTATTTAGGCTTCCCTGGGAACTTACTACATTATTGAGCACTCTTATATTTTAAAACATTTTGCCTCTTTCAGTGTACTGAACTGAATTTCAACATATCAAATACAACTCAGCCCAAATATGTCCGCATATACAATCTTCCTTAACTCCTGTGTACATTTAAAATTTAATAATTTTGTTTCAATATGCAACTTACCTATAACTAAAAGCCAGTTTACTATCTAGGAAGGCAGTTTCACTATACTTCATTACACATTAATTATACTGCATTATGGGTTAGATTTCTGTCATTTAACCCACCTTAGTCCAGTTCAGTAAGGTCAATAAATATTCATTGAATAAAGTACACAAGAGTACACAAGGTGTTCTAAATCCAATGACAAAGGAAGCCAGTGGCTTCTATAAAGGAAAAATAAATGGGTTCATGGCTAGCTGAAATGAAGGGCTCATCAATCACGAGGAGAAAATTCAATTAGCCTTTAAATGCCACCCATGCATAGTTTCTCTCTCACCTATCTGTTATTAAAATTCAAGTGTGAAAATTATACAAGAAAGATTCCATTCATAAGCTCATAAGTCATCTACATTTTTTATGATCAATCATTTCATGTTCTAATTTTTACTTTTAAATGTCTACTAAATGTAGGGAAAGTACTCTAGGAAACAGAACCAGAGCATTTAACTTTACTTTGAAGAATATTGTGAAATACTTTAAAAGACTTGCGGGGGACAAAAACATCAATAACAGGCACTAGACACTAAGAAGCAAGAAAGAGTGATCAGAACAGATTGTACTTGAAAGATATTGAAAGGTCCCCATGGTACCTTGAAAGATTATTATGTAAATAATGTGAAAAATCCCAAGAAATAAACTAACAAAAATTCCGAAGACGATACCTTTATCTGCATCATAGGACCCTTGCTCGCTTCCATTTTCTACTATTCTTCCAGGAAGGGTTAATCTGCAGATTTAACACAGGTCTCATGAAGTCCTTAAATTATAACATAAGTGGCCATCAATACTTGTAAACATTTAACCATCAAAATAATCATTTTTTTAAAAAGTTCCTCAGTATTACTTTCACATTTTAATAAACTAAATAAGTTAGATTCAAAATAAGTTAGATTCTTTCCCCAACTAAGAAAGCAGAAATCAGAGATGACTCATCTTTCTATTTGAATACCCTTAGTCACCAATAAAATAGATACTGAAAAAGAAAAGCCATAATAAATAATAGTTATCACTACTGTTAAAATACAAGTTGAGTATCCCTAACCTGAAAATCTGAAATGCTCGAAAATCTGAAACTTTTTGAGCACCAACATGACACCACAAAGTGGAAAACTCCACACTTGACCTCACGTGATGAGTCACAGTCAAAAAGCAGTCAAAATTTGGTTGCATACACAAAATTAATAAAGGTATTATATAAACCTACCTTCTGGCTATGTGTATAAGGTATATATAAAACAAATAAATTTCGTGTTTAAACTTGAGTTCCATTCCCAAGATATCTCATTATGTATGCACAAATATTCCAAAACTCTAGAAAATCTGAAATTTCAGATAAGGGACACTCAATCTGTACAGACAAGGGATACTCAATGGGAAACAATAAAGAAACATAAAACCAATTGCTTTTATCAAGCAAATTACTACTTTAAAAAAAAAGCAGAAAGCAAAAGTGTCAAATCTCATCATTATTATGTGGGGATTTACCCATCTTTAGTACTAAAAGAAAGGAAGTGATTGGCTGGGTGCAGTGGCTCACGCCTGTAATCCTAGCACTTTGGGAGGCCAAGGCAGGTGGATCACCTTAGGTCAGGAGTTCAAGACCAGTCTGGCCAACATGGAGAAACCCCATCTCTACTAAAAATACAAAAATTAGCCGGGCGTGGTGGTGCATGCCTGTAGCCCCAGCTATTCAGGAGGCTGAGGCAGAAGAATCACTTGAACCCAGCAGGCGGAGGTTGCGGTGAGCCAAGATCACGCCACTGCACTCCAGCCTGGGCGAGAGTAAGATTCTGTGTCAAAAGAAAAAAAAAGAAAGAAAAAAGAAATGAAGTGATTTCCCAGCTTCCAGTTTTACCCTAGTTCAATCAGTCTTCCACTGAGGCCCCAAAAGAATTTTTCTTTTTTTTTTTTTCTTTTTTTTTTTTTTGAGACGGAGTCTCACGCTGTTGCCCAGGCTGGAGTGCAGTGGCGCGATCTCGGCTCACTGCAAGCTCCGCCTCCCGGGTTCCCGCCATTCTCCTGCCTCAGCCTCCTGAGTAGCTGGGACTACAGGCGCCCGCCACCGCGCCCGGCTAATTTTTTGTATTTTTAGTAGAGACGGGGTTTCACTGTGGTCTCGATCTCCTGACCTTGTGATCCGCCCGCCTCGGCCTCCCAAAGTGCTGGGATTACAGGCTTGAGCCACCGCGCCCGGCCCCAGAAGAATTTTTCTAAAACAGGAATCTAATTGTCACTTTTCTATTTTAAAAAACGTCTATGGCTGCCTGATATTGCCTAGATAATTTAAACTCATCAGAAGGGCATCTCAGGCCCACTCCGTATCATTCCAAACTTGAAATTTGAGCTTCCTTTCCTCCCATGGCCCTCCCCCTTCTTTCCCATTAAATACAATTAAAAACAAAAACACCTGACAGTCCCAAACAGCCCAGAGCCTTTAGTCCCAAGGTTTCCTCAAGCTTCAATACATTTTCAGAATGAAAATCCCTCTAAGCCAGAATAAGGAGTCAGTTTATGGATGAGTTTGTTATAATGGTTACAAACACTAACTTTAGTGTCAGAATCTGAATTAACTCCCAGATCTGCCATTTACTAGATGTGTAACAACCTTCTTTGTACAAGTTAATCATTCTTCAAGAATCATAAATCCCTCTTCTGTAAAGGAGGGAAATAACAGTAACTATCCATGAGTTACTATGAGCATGAAATGAAAATGCAAAGAGCTCAGTGGTTGGCACAATAGGTGAGCATTCAGAAAATGTGAGCTATTATTACCAGCTCCCTTCCCCTAAACTCTAAAAGCCTAGAGTTCAATTCTTACTGCATAGGAAATCATATTTGCTTACAGGGTGCCTCCCCAGCTACACTCTCCGTTCTTCAAGGAGAGGGACCAGGTTTTATTCGTCCTTGGTATGCCACAGCAAACTGTATTTTTTTTTTTTAAGACATAGTCTTGCTCTGTTACTCAGGCCAGAGTGCGATAGCACAATCTTGACTCACTGCAATCTTCGCCTTCCAGGTTCAGATGATTCTCTCACCTCAGCTTCCCAAGTAGCTAGGACTACAAGTGCGTGCCACCGAGCCCAGCTAATTTTTTTATATTTTTAGTAGAGATGGGGTTTCACCATGTTGGTCAGGCTGGTCTCAAACTCCTGACCTCAAGTGATCTGCCCACCTTGGCCTCCCAAAGTGCTGAGATTACAGGCGTGAGCCACCACACCTGGGGGCAAACTGTATTTTCAAAGAATGCCCATCTCACAGCACTCTTCCCAACCATGAAGGTCTATGTCCCCTCCTCTTAAGATTCAGCAGGCTCTGGGACTGTTTTGATGAATACAATAAAGCAGAAGTGACACCGGAATTAGACCTTCAACATATGAATTTGGGGGCAAGAGTTGGGGGGGTGCCCATAAATAATCCATCCACGGCAACGGGTAAATAATAAAACCTCATTGTAATACTGTCCTAATAACAAATGAGATAATCCGTATAAAGCACCAATCTGGAGTAAAAATTCAATAAATATTTGCTACCACCATAATCTTCCTATTCTTCACATCCTGGCTTAAATATCGCCTCCCCAGAAAGGCTGTTCCTGACTACTTTATAAAATATGGGCCCCTTTTCATTCTATATCATGCACTTCTTTCTCCTCATAGCACCTGCCACAATTAGGTAGACGGCTAGTTTATTGTTTTCCTCTCCCCAGTGTAAAGTACATGAGGGCAGAACTTTGTCTTGTTCAGCGCAATAATCCCAACACTGAAACTCAATAAACAAACTAAAGAAATAAGTGAATTAAGAAACTGGAAACTGCAATATATTCAAATAGGTACGTTACACGGTATAAGGGAAATCCAAGCAAAACTGGTTCAGGAACAGCGAAAAAAACCACCTTGACTGGTGGAGAAGGTTTGTATCACAAAAGTACTTGGGTGGGAAAAGCAGGCTGCAGCTGCACTTGAGAAAAATTAGGAGGATGGATAAAGAGAAGGACAAAAGATTGGCAATGCTTTACGATGAATATGTAGCAGCGGGTTCTGTGCAATGGGGTTAATAGCAGTGCTTATCCCTAAGCAACACTGTCAAAGTTAAATGAGATACGGCATTACAAAGCACTTAACGGAACTGCTTGTCCACCACACTGCGGGTGATCAGTGTTAGCTGCTACTAAGGTTACGATTCTGCAAGGAGAATAATTTAAACAGATCAAGTACTGACGGCCCCTCACGAAGACTTGGGGGAAATAACCACACATCAGGGGCAAAACCAAACAGAGAAGCAGCAGACAGCAGGGAAGCAGGAGAACTAGGCTAATATGGTGTCAAGAGGTCCAAAAAAGGTAAGAATTTCAGGAAGTAGGGAGGGGACAGACAAGAGATGGATCAACAGAAGGCTGCCTGAGCAAAGTTAAAAGGACCGACGGGTTGGGAAGTCACGGGGATGTCAGCGCGCGCCGTTCGTAGGGAGGGAGAGACTGGGAGAGCGAACGCGGAGTGAAAGAACAGAACAAGTCAAAATGGAACGAGAACTAGGGCGACAGGGCAGAAACGGGCAAGTGACACGGTCCAAACGCCACTTTTTCAAGTGATTCCGCAATCCTTTGATGTGGGATTTAAGAAAGCTTAAGAAGGAAAAGGGCTTCTGCAGCATCTAAAACGCACCCCTGGAAGAGGGAGGGCATTGCCCTGTCACCAAGAGAAGCTGTGGAAACGTCGGGAAATGGCATTCGCGCAATCGAGAACTGCTCTCTCGACCTTGCATTCTCCCTCTAAAGCCGCTAACTAACGAATGCGCCTTTCCTGCGGCCAGGCACCCAGAACTCGCCTGAGAAAGTAGGGCTTGGCGTAGAACTTGAAGTCGGACCCCTCAAAGTAGACGTCGAACTCGGAGACCCGGGCGTAGGGCACGCGGATGGCGATGGTCAGGAAGTCCGGATCCTGGCTGAGGTCGAACGCCGGGGTCAGCATCGCCGCACCGGACGCAACAGCCGGCGCCACTCGCTCTCACTGCCGCCGCGTTCCCGCCACGCAAACTCTACAATTCCCCACGCGCAGGAACCCGCGGTGTCAGCCACAGAGCTTCCGGCTCGAGGCGGAAGTGCTCTCGCGTGGGGCAGGAAGTCCCGCCCCACGCCAATCTCCACGGAGACGGGACGCCGTTCGAGAAGAGGTGGAACTTTCGAAACCGCCGGGAGGAGAAAGGACGTGGCGAGTGGTGCCTGGGCGCAGGCGTTGGACCGACCGGATGACTAGCAACCAAGCCTTTTGCGAGGTTTTTAGAGATGATTTTAACAACACTGGCTTGGCAGGTGGACAGACGTGCGTTTGAATCCCTTCCTGGCCACAACTTCCCAGCTGTAAGACCTTGGGAAAGTTACAAAACCTCTCTATATCTTCTGTGAAACGAGGATGATACGAGAACCTGGCCCCATAGAGATGCTGTGAGGGTAGCATGAAGTTGTGCATGTAGAACTCTAATAACGAACTTGGCAAGTTGTCAACGTTTGATGTGCTGAAGTAGTCACCGCAGTAGCCACAGCAGCACCGTTACAGTGGTTTCCCTTAGTCCTCACCTGCCTTATTAACAATTCCTCTTACACTTTCCCTTTCCTCCCTCTCTTTTTCCACTTCTCTTTTTCTGCAGCTTTCTCTCTCATTCTTAACCGCTTATTTGAAGAGTTTTCTCTTTAACAGATCATCCATCCCACTAATCTCATCTAATCCACGCTGCAAACTCTAAAGAAAACGACTCACAGAGGTTAAGAGTATATTTTATAACCATGCATTTTACAGTGATTAGAACTCAGAACGTTTGCCTCTTACACCGTGTCGGTGATTGCATTCACAAATTAAGATCCCTCTGTATTCCCCTTCTTTCCTTTTTCTCACTCTTGTCCTTACACTTGTCTGAGGACATCTTTTCTGTTTTGTTTTGTTTTTTTTTTTCTACTTGTCTTCCCTGTATTTTCTCCCCTTGGAGTGTGCCCCTTATACTCTCTCCGTGCCTCTCCCACTAGTCTCCCTCTTCCCCCACATATTCCCTTGGTCTTTCCACACATGTCGTTTCCTGTTATTCCACCACTAATTAGAATAATCCAGTTGCGGTATTTATTCCATGGTTTTAAGTATCAGTGGAAAGGAGATGAAAGTCATCTCCTAGGACAGTGGAGATAACCAGAAAACTTCAAAAGACTTTTCAATCTCCAACTGTTTTATGATTCTAAGGAAACATTGTTGAAATTTCATTAGGACTCAGAAAAAAAAAATAACGGGCTAACATTAACTGAATACTTACTATGTGCTAGCACTGCAGCAAACCCTTTATAATGATCTCATTTTCCCTCCTGACAGCTCTATGAAGTAGGCATTATATATTCCCTTGGCTTGCACAGGATCTCACAGTTAGTAAGTGGTGCAATGGGAATTGAAACCCAGGTGAGTCTGATTCCTAGGCCCAGGCTCTACACTATTACGGAGTTGACTCCCTCTGTTATTACCACCTACTTCCTTTGTTTCACATTCTAATGCCAAGCCTGCCTGCTTTAGACCATACTGAGCCTTACAAGTAACAGGCACTCAATATTGACAATGAATTGATGCCAACTTGGATTTAGTAAAGCTCTCAAAAGGTCCCTTGAGATAGGCCTTTGACTAAACTATTCCAAGTTAGCTTCTTTACAAAGAATCTTGGCCGGGTGCGGTGGCTCACGCCTGTAATCCCAGCACTTTGGGAGGCCCAGGCGGGTGGATCACCTGAGGTCAGGAGTTCGAGACTAGCCTGGCCAAGATGGTAAAACCCCGTCTCTACTAAAAATACAAAAATTAGCTGGGCATGGTGGTGTGCACCTATAATCCCAGCTACTCAGGAGGCTGAGGCAGGAGAATCCCTTGAACCCAGGAGGCAGAAGTTGCAGTGAGCCGAGATTGCGCCATTGCACTCCAGCCTGGGTGACAAGAGTGCAACTCCATCTCAAAAAGAAAGGAAGAATCTTTACATCTACCATGGGGCCTCATTCCTGTAGGTCACAAGCATTAATATTTTTAAATTATTAATGCCAGAGAATCAACTGAAACAAGCTATGCTATCCATGAGGAAACTCTAATTGAAAGCACTTTGCAAACTACAGCTGTGCATTTCCTGGGTACTTTATTATGTGTCTGGCAACACACACACACACAGGACTGCAATACAGAAAAACAGACGACATGGTTCAGTGCTGCTCTCATTATAAGAAATATATATTGCATCTGTGAAACCATAAAATACTGATAGTTTCAAGTATATAACAAAGTTTTGTTGTTTTGGGTTTCTGTTGGTTTTTGTTTTCTTACAAGCAACAGTTTTCTTATTTTTGCATTTCTAATTTGTGGTAAATATAAGTTATAGATTCATTCTCACTTAAGAACATAAAGTTCCTTTTGGCTGCCATGCAACTTTGGTTCTTTCTCCTTCCTCAGAGGCAGTCCTTGTAGCTATCACTTCAGACCCATTTCTAATTCTACATCCATTTCTATGGACCCTGATGCCTTGTGTTTAGACCCACTTTATGTGGGCACATTCTCACACTATAAATGTAATTCTGCAACATGCTTTTTTTCCTACTTTGGTTCATTTTTGAGACATAGCTATATTGATTTATAGATCAAATTGAGTTTCTATTTCTGGATACAGATATTGCTTGACAATAAAGACATTTTAATATTTTAAATTAGCTCTGGTTTAGAGGGGAAAAATAGGAATGCAATTTTTCATCATTTTTGAGCATTCAAATGTTGCAGTATTTTTTATCTTTTCATTTTCTGAAAGCTTACTTTTGGATGGCCTACCACTATTTTAAAAATAGTTTTTTCTTCTGGCCTACAGAGGACATAAAATAAAATAATAAGATAAAGTTTTTTCCATGACCAACTTATTTAGGACAAGTGTGTAACCCATCATCTTTCATTATTTTAAATTGGCCCCTCCTCTGATCTAACAACCCTGATTGTGATCCATAAGCTTCCAAATTAAATGTTGAATTAAAAATGGTTTTTATAAACAATTGCAATGTGAGCTTTATTACCAAGTTCTATTGTTAAAAGTCTTTTAATGGTGAAATACTCCTTGTTTCCAGAAGGTGGCATGCATGTAGGTGATTAAAACAATGTTATCTCAAAGAATGGAGTTTTAACCTATGTTGAAAAATAGCTTCCTGAATAAGTTGTTTATATCTCTAGTTCATTCTCTGAGCCATTTTGGGGAGGTGGTGGAATCTGACACATTACTTGCAAACTACATCTTAACCACTGTATTTTGGCATACAACCATTATTTTGGCATACATCTTTTCAGTCTCCTATTCATAAAAGTATGGGAAGTATTTTCAACAAAATAATGTAATAATCTGTATTTGCTTTCCTCACTTAATATAGCATTACAGGCTGGGCATGGTGGCTCAGGCTTGTAATCCCAGCACTTTGGGAGGCCTAGGCGGGTGAATCACTTGAGGTCAAGAGTTTGAGACCACCGTGGCCATCATGGGAAAACCCTGTTAGTACTAAAAATACAAAAAAATTAGCCAGGTGTGGTGGCGCCACCTGTAATCCCAGCTACTTGGAAGGCTGTGAGGCAGGAGAATCCTTTGAACCTGGGAAGTGGTGGTTGCAGTGAGACGAGATTGCTCCATTGCCCTCCAGCCTGGGTGATAGAGCAAGACTCCATGTCAAAATATATCTATATATAATATATGGCATTACAATATTTCCATTTGACTACATTTTTGTCAAGAATAGGTTTATCCATAGTTGTACTCTTTGTACTTTTTTTTTTCCCCCAGAGACAGGGTCTTGTGCTGTTTCCCAGGCTGGAGTGCAGTGGCAGGATCATAGCTCACTGCAGCCTCAACCTCCTAGGCTCAAGCAATCCTCCCACCTAGCCTCCCGAGTGGCTAGGACTACAGGTATGTTTCACCACACCCAGCTAACTTTTTTTTTTTTTTTAGTAGAGACGGGGTCTTGCTATGTTGCAAAGGCTGGTCTCAAACTCCTGGCCTCAATCGATCTTCCCACTTCAGCCTCCCAAAGCACCGGAATTATAAGAGTGAGCCACCACTCCTGGCCTAGTGTTGTAACTCTTAAAAACAGAATTGAATATGGTGATGATTCATTTTAACATTTTAAGAAAGGAAAAAAACAAATACTAGGATTACAAAACTAGGATAAAAATACGAAAGTTAGAATACAAACTAGATAACATTTTGAAGTTTGAAAAAATCCTTTTGTATAACAGTGGTAATACAATGGGACTAGATATCATTAGTTTTTTATTTAAATTTATTTTATTTTAGATTCGGGGGTTCATGTGCAATTCTGTTACGTGGATATATTGCATAATGTTGGGGTTGTCCTTCTAGTTAGCCATCACCCAAATAGTGAACACAGTACCCATTAGGTAATTTTTCAGCCCTTACCCTTCTCAGTCTCCCGCTTTGGAGTCCCCAGTGTCTACTATCTCCATCTTCATGTTCATGTGTACCCATTGTTTAGGCTCCTACTTATAAATGAGAACTTACAGTATTTGATTTTCTATTTCTGAGATTTTCTATTTCTGAGATTTTCTATATCTATTTAAGATAATGGCTTCCAGCTCCATCCATATTGCTGCAAAGGGCTTGATTTCATTATTTTTTATGGCTGCATAGTATTTCGTGGTATACATATACCACTTTTTTATTTTATCTATTTATTTATTTGAGACAGAATCTCACTCTGTTGCCCAGGCTGGAGTGCAGTGGCACAATCTCAGCTCACTGCAACCTTTGCCTCCTGGGTTCAAGCAATTCTCCTGCCTCAGCCTCCCGAGTGGCTGGGACTACAGGCATGTACCACCATGTCCAGCTGATTTTTTGTATTTTTAGTAGAGATGGGTTTCATCATGTTGGCCAGGCTGGTCTTGAACTCCTGACCTCAAGTGAGCCACCTGCCTCGGCCTCCCAAAGTGTTGGGATTATAGGCGTGAGCCACTGCACCCAGCTACCACATTTTCTTTATCCAGTCAACCACTGATGGACGCTTAGGTTGATTTCATGACTGCTATCGTGAGTAGTGCTACAGTACACATATGACTGGTGTTTTGTTTTTGTTTTTGTTTTTGTTTTTGTTTTTTGAGACAGAATCTTGCTCTGTTGCCCAGGCTGGAGTGCAATGGTACGATCGTGGCTCACTGATACCTCCGTCTCCCGGGTTTAAGCGTTCCTCCTACCTCAGCCTCCCAAGTAACTGGGACTACAGGTGTGCACCTGGCTAATTTTTGTGTATTTTAGTAGAGATAGGGTTTCACCATGTTGCCCAGGCTGGTCTCGAACTCCTGAGCTCAGGCAGTCCGCCCACCACAGCCTCCCAAAGTGCTAGCATTACAGGCATGAGCCACCGCACTCAGTCAAGTGTCTTTTTTTAATATAATGATTTCTTTCCTTTGGGTAGATACCCAGTAGTGAGATTGCAAGTTCAAATTACATTTCTATTTTTAGTTATTCGAGAAATCTCCATACTGTTTTCTGTAGAGGCTGTACTAATTTCCATCCCCACCAACAGTGCATAAGCATTCCCTTCTCTCCACATCCATGCCAACATCTGTTGTTTGACTTTCTAATCATGGCCATTCTGACTGGTGTTAAGATAATATCTCATTGTTGTTTTAATTTACTTTTCTCTAATTAGTGATGTTGAGCATTTTTTCGTGTTTATTGGCTACTTGTATATCTTCTTTGGAGAAACGTCTGTTCATGTCCTTTGCCTACTTTTTACAGGTTTTTTTCCCCCTTGTTGAGTTGTTTGAGTTCCTTGTAAATTCTGGATGTTAGCCTTTTGTTGGAGACATAATTTGCAAATATTTCTTGCCATTGATACTCTGAGTTTTGCAATTCCAAGCTATAAACTGCTTCTGAGAGGACACAGATAAATTAATGGGTAACAGACAGATAAATACAGGACTGTAAAAGAGGTTTAAGGGATGATCCCAACAGGATGTAGAGACTAAGAAGACCATAAGTCTGACACTGGTGAACTCCAGTGGTTTTCAAACTCCTCTGGATTTAAGTACAGCTATTTTTGTTCTTTTCCCCAGTCTTTTAGCCCATTCACATTACTGTTAGAGTTAAACTTGCTAAGGAGCACAGTGTTAGCACTAATGCAGCATAGTAATGAGTATTTCAGGGAGGATTCAGCCCAATTCCAGTTTTACACAAGTTCAATAAAGCTCCAAAGAAAATCCAGAATGGTTACAGCTGATGTAAGAGTGTTTTTTGACAAGATTTCTGAGCAATGTACCTAAGGGCTTAGTGATATATATTTCAAGATGCTAGTCTCATCCCATTAAGTGAAATGCAGAATTACAAAAGAATGCTAACTTAACCGCATTTCAAGCCTCCTTCATTGTTTAACATATTTTGAAAAGACATCTGCAAAAGGTACTATTCTGATGCCCTGCCCAGATTCCCTTTATGGAGCCAGGAAGCTCATCTGTCACTAGCAGTGAATGTAATGGCTTCCCACTGATCCCTCCAAAGAATTGTCCTAGCCCAGGATTTCTTCACCCCAGTATCGTGTGCAGGATCATTCTTTGTTGCAGAAGGCTGTCCTATGCATTGTAGGATGTTTAGCAGCATCTTTATCCTCTAATCTCTCAATACAAGCATGAGTTTTCCTGGTGTGACAATCACAAAACATCTCCAGACTTTGCCAAATGCCCTCGAGGGGACAAAATTGCCCAGGGCTGAGAACAGCTGCTTTAGATTGACAGAAGAAACCTCCAGGATTTAATTACCACCACCACCACCACTACCCCCTTGCCCAGGCCTGCAATCACGAGGAATGATATGGGGTTCAGAAGACCAGCTCAAAAGGGAAGGTGACTCTGTGGCATGGCTTATGCGCCAGAGTTTTGTTTTGTTTTTTTAATGGGATCAGGCCAAGGCTAGATTTTCCCCAAACCCACATCTTGATTTGGCTGTCTTCCCTTTTCCCATTCCCTTTCACCTCCTCAATAAGTTTCTCCAGAGAACCCTTCCTCGTAAATCACATGCATCAGAATCTCTCAGGATCTGGCCAGGTACAGTGACTCACACCTGTAATCTCAGCACTGTGGGAGGCAGAGGTGGGCAGACCACCAGAGGTCAGTAGTTCAAGACCGCCCTGGCCAACAGGGAGAAACCCTGTCTCTACTAAAAATACAAAAATAGGCCGGGCGTGGTGGCTGACGCCTGTAATCCCAACACTTTGGGAGGCCGAGGTGGGTGGATCACCTGAGATCAGGAGTTCGAGACCAGCCTGGCCAACATAGTAAAACTCTATCTCTACTAAAAATACAAAAATTAGCTGGGCATAGTGGTGGGCGCCTGTAATCACAGCTACTTGGGAGGCTGAGACAGGAGAATCGCTTGAACCTGGGAGGCAGAGGTTGCAGTGAGCTGACATTACACCAATGCACTCCAGCCTGGGCAACAAGAGTGAAACTCCATCTCAAAAATAAATAAATATAAATAAATAAATAAACAAACAAAAATTAGCCGGACATGGTGGCGCATGCCTGTAGTCCCAGCTACTCAGGAGGCTGAGGCAGGAGAATCACTTGAACCTGGAAGGCACAGGTTGCAGTGAACCGAGATCGCACCACTGCACTCCAGACTGAGTGACAGAGCAAGACTCTGTCTCAAAAAAAAAAAAATCTCTCAAGATCTGCTTCTAGGGAACCTGACTCATGACCACACATAAGGAACCCCTTAAACCTTCTTCACGCTCCTGCAAAATTACTGGAGAAAAGTTTCTACAATACCCATGGAGGAGAGCTGATTCAAGTCTTTATCTTACTTTTTAAAAAGTTCCTACAGTCTAGTTATCCTTAGTCTAACTAATGTTTTCCTTGATTCAGAGTAAACATATTTTTATTTTTATTATTATTTTTTTGAGGTGTAGCTAGGACTACAGGCACATGCCACCACGCCCAGCTAATTTTTGTATTGTTTAGTACAGACAGAGGTGAACATATTTGTAGTCCCTCATGCAGAAATGATTTAAATGTACCTTTTTTGGCTTGAAAGATTGTGGTGGGATTGTAAACTGGTATAACTACCTTAAAAAATTGTTTGGCAGTATCTACTAAGGCTAAACATATGTATACCTTGAAGTTCCTCTTTTACACATAACAGAAGTGAGGTACTATTCCATCGAGAGACATGTACAAGAGCGTTCATGGATGCATTATTTATAATAGTCAAAACTGGATACAATTCAAGTGCTCATTAAGAGTAGAATGGGCAAGGGCCAGGTGTGGTGGCTCACGCCTGTAATCCCAGCACTTTGGGAGGCTGAGATGGGAAGATCACCTGAGGTCGGGAATTTGAGACCAGCCTGACCAACATGGAGAAACCCTGTCTCTACTAAAAATACAAAATTAGCCAGGCATGATGGTACATGCCTGTAATCCCAGCTACTCAGAAGGCTGAGGCAGAATAATAACTTGAACCTGGGAGGCGGAGGTTGCAGTGAGCCAAGATCACGCCATTGGAATCCAGCCTGGGCAACAAGAGTGAAACTCCGCCTCAAAAAAAAAAAGAGAAGAATGAGCAAATTGTGGTATATTGACTCAATATAGACACACAGCAGTAAGAATAAATTACTGCTATGCAGAGCAACATACGTGAATCACATTAGGCACATTAAGTCAAAAAGGCAAGACCCAGGAGAGTATATTTAGATATTATCTAAATATATATATATTATATATTTACTAATATATAATAATATACTAATATATTAGTAAATATAGATATTTCCACTTATATGAAGTTCAAAAACAGGCAAAACCAGTGGTCATAGATGTGAGAATAGTGATTACATCTGTGTGAATGGTTATTGAGGGGACTTGAGACAGCCTGCTGGGGTATTGAAAATTTGGTTTTTATCTTAGTTTGAATGGGAATTATATAAGTGTATTCATACATAAAAATTCATAGAGCCATGGATTTAAGATTTGTGCACATTACTCTGTGTAATATCTCAATAAAAAGAGAATCTGTGGATGCCTGGACAACGGTCAGAAGACCCTGGATGCTGGGAGGGACACTGCTGCTGCTGGCTCACAGCTGTGTACCTCACAGGGCACTGCCCTTACCTAGAGAGAACTACCTTTTCCAGTTACCCTCTTCCAGAGGGCTGATGTGCAAAAGGCCTTACTCCTTTCCACAATATGAGACAACTCCGAAAAGGCTGTTAAATACTGGAGAAGAAAAAGTCATCCCAGCTCCAAAGCTCCTAGTAGAAATGGTATGGCTGGGCGCAGTGGCTCACGCCTGTAATCCCAACACTTTGGGAGGCCAAGGCAGGCAGATCACAAGGTCAGAAGATCGAGACTCCTGGCTAACATGGTGAAACCCCGTCTCTACTAAAAATACAAAAAATTAGCGGCATGGTGGCCGGCACCTGTAGTCCCAGCTACTCGGGAGGCTGAGGCAGGAGAATGGCATGAACCCGGGAGGCAGAGCTTGCCGTGGGCCGAGATCACGCCACTGTACTCCAGCCTGCATGACAGAGTGAGACTCCATCTCAAAAAAAAGAGAAATGGTGGAGGCCTTGCTTGCAATTGTAATGTCCAGTCCCACCTCCCTCTTTGTAGAGGTGTTATCTCCAAAAGCATCCCCCAAAACCATCTGCACTCAACTCTCCTTCTTAGAGTCTTAGACTGGAATGCTGACCTTCCCTTCAATACTAAAATTCCCCATGTAACTCTGAAGCCTCCTTTTGATTTTCCTGCAGTGTCCTCTCCCAGCATTTCTTCACTAAGGGGTCTTAAAGCCATGAGTTTGCCTGTACAGTCTTGTGCCCGATAATGACTTCCCAGTCAACAATAGACCACATGTAAGATAGTGATCCCATAAGATTATAATACTGTATTTTGCCTGTACCTTTTCTAGATTTAGATTTATTTAGATATACAAATACCTATCATTCTGTTACAATTTCCTACATTATTTAGTACAGTAACATGCTGTGCAGGTTTGTTGCCTAGGAGCAAAAGCTTATACCATACAGCCCAGGTGTATAGGAGGCTAGGCCATCCAAGTTTGTAAGTATTCTCTGACGTTCACACAATCACTTAAAGAAAGAATCACTTAATGACACATTTTCCAGAACGTGTCCCTGTCACTACATGATGCATGACTTCACTTTAAAAATCCATCCAGGCATGGTGGCTCATGCCTGTAATCCCAGCACTTTGGGAGGACAAAGCAGGAAGATCACTTGAGGCCAGAAGTTCAAGACCAACCTGGACAAGAGATTGAGACTCTGTCTCTACAGAAAATTATTTTTTAAAAATTAGCTGGGGCTGGGCACAGTGGCTCACACCTGTAATCCCAGCACTTTGGGAGGCTGAGGCGGGCGGACGATTTCAGGTCAGGAGTTCTAGAGCAGCCTGGCCAACATGATGAAATCCCATCTCCACTAAAAATACAAAAAAATTAGCTGGGTGTGCTGGCACATGCCTCTAATCCCAGCTACTGGGGAGGCTGAGGCAGGAGAATCACTTGAACCTGGGAGATGGAAGTTGCAGTGAGCTGAGATCATGCCACTGCACTCCAGCCTGGGCAATAGAGTGAGACTCCATCTCAAAAAAAGAAAAAAAATTAGCTAGGTTAGTGACATGCACCTGTAGTCATAGCTACTTGGGAGGCTGAGGCAGGAGGATCGCTTAAGCCCAGGAGGTTGAGGCTTCAGTGAGCTATGATTGCACTGCTGCACTCCAACCTAGGCAGCACAGCAAGACCCTGTCTCTAGGGGGAAAAAAATCCATTGCCAGCGCGTTCTATCTTGCTGAATGTCTTTTGATTATTGCAGCCACCCAAAAGAAAGCCAGTCTTGTTGAAGGAAAGAAGCAAAACAAAATGAGCTCTAAGTAGGAGGAAAATTGGCCCTCCTGCAATTTGAAACTATTTCTGTAGATTATATGTATTGTAAACTCATTACAGGCACTTCTCTGTAAAGTTAAAATAGTATAACTGGCTTGTTTTATATTGTTTTCCCAGAAGAGTTCACATTAGTTGCTTTTTTCCAAAATAAGGACCAATCCTTTCAACAAGATGCCTTCGTGTTTAAAATGCAGTTAGCAATTTTGTTATTGTCAATTGTACGTAATCAAAACATGCCTTCAGATTCTTCTTCTAATCTTCTTCTTTTGATCTGTGCTCCATTCTCCACCCTGCTTTTTGCATATCCTCTGCAAGTGTTCATTCATCCTTCCAATTTACTTGAACTTCTTTTCTCTACATTGACATTTTCTTTGTTTCATGTCAGTTTTTTGGTGATTTTTTTTTTTTTTTTTTTTTTTTTTTGCCTTATAGGTTTTGTTTATTTACACTTGTTTTTCGTGGTCATTTCAGTATTTAACAGCCTTTTGGTTGTGATTTTTTTTTTGTTCTCTTCATTTTTTTTCCTTTGGTTGTGATTTTTAAATTGTAATTTATAGCCAATTAAGCATATACTCTCTTTAGATAAAACATGAAGAAACCATTTCTGGTCAGGCGCGGTGGCTCACGCCTGTAATCCCAGCATTTTGGGGGGCCGAGGCGGGCGGATCACAAGGTCAGGAGATTGAGACCATCCTGGCTAACACGGTGAAACCCCGTCTCTACTAAAAATACAAAAAAATTAGCCGGGCGCGGTGGCGGGCGCCTGTAGTCCCAGCTACTCAGGAGGCTGAGACAGCAGAATGGTGTGAACCCAGGAAGCAGAGCTTGCAGTGAGCGGAGATTACGCCACTGCACTCCAGCGAGACTCCGTCTCAAAAAAAAAAAAAAAAGAAACCATTTCTACTGGCAGCTCTGGAGCTGGCACGGCTTTTTTCCTCTTCAGTTTTTACCAGCCTTTTCAGAGTTGTCCCATATTGAGGCAAGGAGTAAGGCCTTTGTATCCACATATACTCTCTTATCTAAATATATCTTTAGATAAGACATGAAGAAACAAGAAAATGTAAACATGTCTTCTTGGCCTCAGAAGTCTCCAGCCTCTGGGACAGTGCCTGAACAGACGCTGTAGAGCCAGTTGCCTTCATCATCACAGTTTATGGGATAAGTTTTTTTTTTCATTTCAGGAAATAATGCTTAGGTTCTTCCTTTTTCCTCTGGGCAACGCTGCCCCCAAATCATGATACATTGATGGTCTAAATTAAATCAACAACAATAATAGCTGGTATTTATTGGTTGCTTGTTGTTTGGTAGCCCTTTTTTTCTAAGTGATTTGCTAACAATATCACTATTTCATCCTCCTATCATTTCTATGAGAAAAAGTGCTATCATGTCACCACCACCACCACCTCCATTGTGTAAATGAGGAAACTTGGATATGGAGAGGTTGAGTGATTGTCCCAAGTCACATGGCTAGTAAATGGCACAGCCAGGATTGGGACCCCTGCGCTTATCCAGACTACTGCCTATATTCTTTTTTTTTTTTTCTTTTTTTGAGACATAGTTTCACTCTGTCACCCAGGCTGGAGTACAGTGGGGCAATCTTGGCTCACTGCAACCTCCACCTCCCAAGTTCAAGCGATTCTCATGCCTTAGCCTCCCAAGTAGCTGGGACTACAGGCGCATGCCACCGAGCCTGGCTAATTTTTGTATTTTTAGTAGAGATGGGGTTTCACCATGTTGGCTAGGCTGGTCTCCAACTTCTGACCTCATGTGGTTTGCCCACCTCGGCCTCCCAAAGTGCTGGGACTACAGGCATGAGCCATTGTGCCCAGCCATCCTGCCTATAGTCTATAAAACATGTGTTTCTGTTCTTTATGCTCTGGGAAGAGAGAAGGAGGAGAGAGTCATGATAATAAAAGAGGAAAGAAATCTTTTCTAGTCTCAAATAATTCAGACTTTAGTTACGAAAATAAAACACAGAAGCATTCACAGTTGTGACAGCCAGTTTCTAAAGATGCCCCCTCCCACCATGGCAACTAAACCCAACACTTACCTCCACCTTGTGTAGTACCCTCCCAGAATGAATCTGAGTTGGCCCTGTGAAGCAAACGGAATGCAGCAGAAAAGAACACTGTGTAACTTCCAAAGACCAGGTCATAGAAGGCCTTGCTGCTGCCATCCTCGACTCTTAGAACCTGTGCTCTGACGGAAGCCAGCTGTGGTATCAGAAATCCAACTATCCTAAAACCACAGTGCTGTGGGGAAACCCAACCTAGCCACCTGGAGAGGCTATGTGACCATCCCAGCTCTCCCAGTTATTTCAGCCCAGGTGCCATTCACATGAGTAAAGAAGCCATTTTGGACATTCAAACCCTAGCAGATGCCATGTGGAGAAAATCTAGCTAACAGCCGGAAAGAAGGCTCCAGGCTTAAGGCCCCGTCCCAGCCACCTCCTATCATCAGACCCACCCCAGCAGAGGTCTCAATTATGTCAGATGAGGGAGAAGCCCTCCCCACTGTGCCTGACCTAATTCCTAATTCTCAAACTTGTGAGCATAATAAAATAGCTGTTGTTTTAAGTCAGTGGGTTTGGAGGAGGTTTATAACTTAGCAATTGATAAATGACACAGCAGCAAGAAACAACAGTGTACAAATTAATGTCCGAAAGATCCAGAGATAGAGAAATGCTTGAGGGTTGAAACAATTATAAAATCACTTTTCTAGTAAGAAAGTCTGGGGCCCGAGTAAAGGCTCTGGGGAGAAAAAATGCAGATAAATGGGGTAGAACCGGGTCACCTTATCTGATGTAAAGGATATAGGAACTGAAGCAACAAGCAATAGGATTGGAAAGGAGTCTAGGGCAAATTGTTGAGGGTGATGGATGCCAAGGAAAATAATTCTACAACTGAACAGAACTATAAAAATCATTTAGTCCAACTCTTTTTTTTCTTTAACAGATGAAACTGAAAGCTAGAGAATGTGACTCTGGGAGGTTACCCAGCTGGTTGGTGGAATTTTTTTTTTTTTTTTTTTTGAGATGGAGTCTTGCCCTGTTGCTCAGGCTGGAGTGCAGTGGTGCGATCTCAGCCCACTGCAACCTTTGCCTCCCAAGTTCAAGCAATCTTGTGCCTCAGCCTCCCCAGAAGCTGGGATTACAGGTACATGCCACCAAACCCGGGTAATTTTTGTATTTTTTACTAGAGATGGGGTTTCACCATGTTGGCCAGGCTGGTCTCAAACTCCTGACCTCAAGTGATCCACCCACCTCGGCCTCCCAAAGTGCTGGGATTACAGGTGTGAGCCACCACGCCCGGCCAGAGATGTTAATACTTGAGGCCAAGCTGGATTCTTTCCTCCAGGAACCCACAGTTGGTTAGGGAAAGAGCATCACTGTTGTGTGTCTAAATCTAGGTAGGCTTTCTCCCCTGGCATTAAAAGTACTGTGGTGTAGCCACTCTAAACATCTGTACAGACACTATCATGTTGAAAGCAAGATTCTCTAATTTTGTAGTTGTAAAATCTCTATCAGTTTTTCCTCCTCCTCTCCCTTCATATTAAAAATAAAACAACCAAACCTCTAAACCTTTAGGTCTCTGAACTTTCACCAAATTCTCCATTAAGTTTTTTAAAACAACTTTACTGAGGTATAATTTATATTTCATAATATTCACTCTGTTTTAATTGTACTCACTATTCAGTGATTTCTAGTATCGAGTTGTGTAATCATCAACATAATCCAATTTCAGAACATTTCCATCTCCCCAGTAAAATCTCTCTGCTCATAACAGTTAACCCTTGGTCCAGCCTCTAGCTGCAGGCTACTAACCTACTTTCTGTCCCTGTAGATTTGTCTTTTCCGGATATTTCATGTAAATGCACTCATACAATACGTGGTATTTTGCCTTTGGCTCATTTCACATAATCACGTTTTTTTAGGGTCCATCCATGCTGTAACCTGTGCAGTAGTTCATTCCCTTCGATTGAGGAATCGTATTCCATTGTGTGGATGGGTCTACTGTATTTTGTGTATATCCATTTACCCCTTGACGGATGTTTGGCTCATTCCTAGTTTTTTGGTTCTTATTCATAAGGCTGCATCCCTTAAGTTTTTTTGTTTGTTTTTTGTGACAGAGTCTTGCTTTGTCCGCCAGGCTGGGAGTGCAGTGGCATGATCTCAGCTCACTGTAAGCTCCCCCACCTCCTGTCTCAGCCTCCAGAATAGCTAGGACTACAGGCGCCCGCACCACGCCCAGCTAATTTTTTTTTTTTTAATTTTTAGTAGAGATGGAGTTTCACCGTGTTAGTCAGGATGGTCTTGATCTCCTGATCTCGTGATCCACCATCCATTAAGTTTTAAAAGTAGTAAGCATTGCTTAGTAAGAGAAGCCACGTATAGAAATTTTGGCTGGGCTTGGTGGCTCACAGTTGTAATCCCAGCACTTTGGGAGGCTGAGACAGGAGGATCACTTTAGCCCAGGAGTTCAAGACCAGCCAGGGAAACATAGGGAGACCCCTATCTCTTAAAGAATTGTGGGTTGGCTGGGCGTGGTGGCTCACGCCTGTAATCCCAGCACTTTGGGAGGTCAAGGCAGGCGAATCACGAGGTCAGGAGATCGGGACCATCCTGGCTAACACTGTGAAACCTCGTCTCTACTAAAAATACAAAAAAATTAGCCAGTGGTGGTGGCGGGCACCTGTAGTCCCAGCTACTCGGGAGGCTGAGGCAGGAGAATGGCATGAACCCGGGAGGCGGAGCTTGCAGTGAGCCGAGATTGTGCCACTGCACTCCAGCCTGGGCTACAGAGCGAGGCTCCATCTCAAAAAACAAAAACAAAAAAAAAAAAAAGATTGTGGGTTTTCTGAGGGAATTCCTTATTAAAGGAAAAAAAAAAAAAAAAACTGGAGAACACAAAAAGTAAATAAATTCAGCTTTTAGAGGTAACCACATGTTAACTAACAGCTACATTTTTTTTCTTTTTTTGAGACGGAGTTGCGCTCTGTCCCCCAGGCTGGAGTGCAGTGGCGCAATCTCGGCTCACTGCAACCCCTGCCTCCCGGGTTCAAGCATTTCTCCTGCCTCAGCCTCCGGAGTAGCTGGGATTACAGGCACCCATTACAACGCCCAGCTAATTTTTACATATTTAGTAGAGATGGGGTTTCGCCACGTTGGCCAGGGTGGTCTCAAACTCCTGCCTCAGGTGATCTACCCACCTCGGCCTCCCAAAGTGCCAGGACTATAGGCGTGAGGCACCGTGCCCAGCCTACATCTACATTCTTTTTTGTAAGCCTCTATGCTTTATTTCTGTATAAGACTAAATTGTACTTACTTTTTTATAGCTTATTTTTAAATTAATGTCATAAAAAAGTCAGTAACATTTTATTGAATTGATATACCATAATCCATTATCTAATTGCAATCATTAGATAATTCAGTTATATCCAATTTGTCATTATAAACAACATTGACTGTTGCTATACTCACAAAATCTATATAAACTAAACTAAAATCATAAAACAATTTAGTTCTATTTTCTTTCAGTTATCTTATGGTTTATTGTTTACATGCAACTTTCATCCTGAGTGCATTTTGGCATTAGTTTACCCCAAAGTTATCCTTCCACACTGACTTGAACAGCATTATTTATTGTACTGCACAGTTTAATATTGGCCAGAATGTTTTCCTGGGTTTTTTTTTTTTTGGAGGGTTGTTCTTGTTGCTGCTTCTACTTTTGGAGACAGAGTCTCACTGTCACCCAGGCTGGAGTGCAGTGGCTCCATGCAATCATGGCTCACTGCATCCTCATACTCCTGGGCTCAAGATCCTCCCACCTATGCTTCCCAAGTACTTGGAACTACAGGCGCACACCACCATGCCCAGCAAATTTTTATTTTTTGTAGAGACGAGTCTCACTATGTTGCCCAGGCTGGTCTTGAACTCCTGGACCCAAGAGATCCTTCCACCTTGGCCTCCCAAAGTGCTGGGACTACAGGTGTGAGCCACTACACTTGGTCTGTTTTCTTGGGTTTTATGCTGTTTCATGAAGCTACTTGTGCCAATAGCATCTTGTTTTAATTATTGTAGTGAACAAGTCCATTACTAGCACATAGCAACGTCAGTCTTCCTTCACCATTATCCTGTTTCATATTGTCCAGTTTTCCCCCCTCCAGAAAAAAATCCTAAGATGTCTAATTTTAGTTATATGTATGTCCTGGGAATTTGGGATAGAATTTACACATTTTAGGCCAGGCGTGGTAGTTCACGCCTTTAATCCCAGCACTTTGGGAGGTCGAGGAGAGTAGATCACTTGAGGTCAGGAGTTTGAGACCAGCCTGGCCAACATGGTGAAACCGTCTCTACTAAAATAAAAATTAGCTGGGCATGGTGGCACGTGTCTGTAATCCCAGCAACTTGGGAGGCTGAGGCGGGAGAATCGCTTGAACCCGGGAGGCAGAGGTTGCAGTGAGCTGAGATTCTGCCACTGTACTCCAACCTGGGCGACAGAGCAAGACCCTGTCCCCCTCCCCACAAAAAAATTACACATTTTTTTTTTTTTTTTTGAGACAGAGTCTTGCTCTGTGCCCCAGGCTGGAGTGCAGTGGCGCGATCTCGGCTCACTGCAAGCTCCGCCTCCCGGGTTCACGCCATTCTCCTGCCTCAGCCTCCCGAGTAGCTGGGACTACAGGCGCCCGCCACCTCGCCCGGCTAGTTTTTTGTATTTTTTAGTAGAGACGGGGTTTCACCGTGTTAGCCAGGATGGTCTCGATCTCCTGACCTCGTGATCCGCCCGTCTCGGCCTCCCAAAGTGCTGGGATTACAGGCTTGAGCCACCGAAAAATTACACATTTTAATTGCAAAATCGTATTCAGAGTTCACCATGACAAGAACTGGTGAACTGGTGAATAACTGGGGGCACAATCGTATTCTGAGTTCACGGTGACAAGAACCGGTGACTGATGAACAACTGAGTTCACCAGTTCACTGATTGAAATACCTCTTGGGTGATCTTTGTGTATCATACATCATCATGGTCTTTTCTCTCCCCTTCCTCCATCTTCTAACCAGACAAAACTGGTGAACTTCTTCCCCTTTCCCTGTGATGAGAGGGACATGAACTATGAGTCAAGGTGTTCTAAAAAGTAGATGAATCTTTTTTTTTTTTTTTTTTTTTTTTTTTTTTTTTTTTTTCCCTGAGATGGAGTCTCACTCTGTAGCCCCAGGCTGGAGTGCAGTGGTGCGATCTCAGCTCACTGCAACCTCTACCTCCTGGGTTCAAGCAATTCTCCTATCTCAGCCTCCCAAGTAGATGGGACTACAAGCACACACCACCACGCCTGGCTAATTTTTGTATTTTTTAGTAAAGACAGGGTTTCACCATATTGGTCAGGCTGGTCTTGAACTCCTGACCTTAGGTGATCCACCCGCCTCAACCTCCCAAAGTGCTGGGATTACAAGTGTGAGCCACCACGCCCAGCCTCTGAAAAGTGGATGAATCTTAAAACCATAGTAGACCTAAGCAGCATGGATAAAATGTGTATTAAGTATAAACTTTCAGTGCACAAAACTCAGGTGTGCAAAAAAGTACTTTGATTTTCCATCTCTGAACTTAATTTCTCTCTTTAGCTACAGTTTGCCAAAAATTTATGGTAAACTCCATCAGTTCAGTTTTTCCTCAATTTCTTTGGAGTACATTCAAAAAGTTAAGATTATTTTCTTCCTTTATAATTCCCCTCAAGGTGTCATTTCATTTCTAGGAAGTTTTCAAAGAATCAGGGAGCCTGAGAGGACATCTGATCCTTGGAGTCCTGTCTTACACAGACGTGTGCAGGAATGTCCAGTCCCATGTGGTCTCTAGGCATGAAGAGGAGTGTTTGCTTAGGCATCCAAAGTCCTATTTTATAGCTCTACAGTCTGAGACATTCCCTCATTGGCACATGGACCTACACTTTTCTTTATATCCTAGCTAGAGGAAGGGACTGTATTAGTCTGTTCTCATGCTGCTAATAAAGATATACCAGAGACTGGGTAATTTATAAAGGAAAGAGGTTTAATGGACTCACAGTTCCACATGGCTGGGGAGACCTCACAATCATGGTGGGAGGCAAGGAGGAGCAAGTCATGTCTTACCTGGATGGCAGCAGGCAAAGAGAGAGAACTTGTGCAGGGGAACTCCTCTTTATAAAACCATCAAATTGGCCAGGCACGGTGGCTCAAGCCTGTAATCCCAGCACTTTGGGAGGCCGAGACGGGCGGATCATGAGGTCAGGAGATCGAGACCATCCTGGCTAACCCAGTGAAACCCCGTCTCTACAAAAAAAAATACAAAAAACTAGCTGTGCAAGGTGGTGGGTGCCTGTAGTCCCAGCTACTCGGGAGGCTGACGCAGGAGAATGGCATAAACCCGGGAGGTGGAGCTTGCAGTGAGCTGAGATCCAGCCACTGCACTCCAGCTTGGGCGACAGAGCAAGACTCCGTCTCAAAAAAAATAAAATAAAATAAAAATAATAAAACCATCAAATCTCCTGAGACTTATTCACTGTCACAAGAACAACATGGGAAAGACCAGTCCCCATGATTCAATTACCTTCCACTGGGTTCCTCCCACGCTACAATTCAAGATGAGATTTGGGTGGGGACACAGCCAAACCATATCGGGGTCCCTAGTGGACCCTATGTTTTATCAGCTCCACACTTTGGCCTTCCTGAGGCAGTGCCCTCCTGTCTAGAGACCAAACCCATCCCCCCTTCTAGAACACACACTGGATAGCCAAGACCCCATAATTCCCTACATTAATGATCCTGAGTCTGTTTCCAGGGCTGGTATTGACCTCTTTGCCAAATGGTCCTCCTGAAGGCAAACTGTGCCTCTGGTGTACAGCAGCTGTCTGCAAAGACACGGATGAAGCGTGGACATGTGGACAGGGGTGTCCATGCATTCCCAGGGGTGGAGGGAAAAGGGATAGAGCAAGGGCTGGGGACTGGGGACTGGCCTTCCACCATGGCCATGTACGAGTGTAGAATTCAATGTGCATTATGGCCTTCAAGGTCATTATAAAAGCATATTTGTCGAGCAGAAGCATAGAACTCATTTGACAGTGGTTAGTTTGACTTATAACTTCTGTCTAAACATATAGTAGGAGGCCTTCATTTGTACTCCTGCCTCAGACCCTGTGAATACTAGGGATGAGCCTGATAGGACTCTCTTGCTCAGAAACCTAATATTCTCCCTGAGACGTAGAAATTTTAGCCATTCTGTGACCTACTCCAGGGCCATGGGAGGCTACCTCAGGTTTCTCTCCTCTGAAGATCTCAGTCATCCACTCCACCTTATTTTTCTTGCTCTGTGGAGCCCGGGGAACACCTTTGAGATCAACACCTCCCAGGGCTCCAGCAGCAAAGCAGATTCCAGTGTCCTTTAGCCTCAATTTCCTCAAAATAACTGGAAAATTGTTCATCACCTTAGGGATTCACTCTAGTATTTATTTATTTATTTATTTATTTATTTATTTATTTATTTGTGGTTTTTTTGGAGACAGAGTCTCACTCTGTTGCCCAGGCTGGAGTGCAATGGCGTGATCTCAGCTCACTGCAATCTCCTCCTCCCAGGTTCAAGAGATTCCCCTGCCTTAGCCTCCCGAGTAGCTGGGACTACAGGTGCCTGCCACCACACCCAGCTAATTTTTTGTATTTTTAGTAGTAATTTTTGTATTTTTAGTAATTTTGTATTTTGTATTCACCATGTTGTAATTGTTGTATTTTTAGAAATTTTTTATTTTGTATTCACCATGTTGGCCAGCTGGTCTGGAACTCTTGACCTCAGGTCATCCACCGACCTCGGCCTCCCGAAGTGCTGGGATTAGAGGCGTGAGCCACTATTCTAGTGTTTCTTTTGAAATTACCATAGGCTAATAGACTCAAAAATTATCTTGAAATGTTTAAAACAATAATCTTTTTTAGATTTAGAAAAGCATATCAAATACATATATCACAAAGAGAATATGCTTCCTCTCCCACCTTCCCAGAGAAAACCAATAACCTGACTTCTAATACCAAAGATTTGTTTGACCTGTTTTTGAGCTTTATATGAATAAAATAAGATTAGTGTATACTCTTTTGTCTTTGGTTTTTTCCCCTCAATATTAGGTTAATGCAATTCACCCACAGTTGGACATAGCAGTAGCTTATTTAATCTCACTGACATGTAGTATTTCATCACATGAATATGCTCATGCATCCACTCTACTTTTGTTGGGCATTTGAATAATTTCCAGTTTTTAGCTATCATAGATAAAGCTGCTCTGAACTTTCTTTTGTGTATCTTTTGATGCACTTAAGTATGATTCCTATTAAATATATATTACATCTAGGAGTGTAATTTCTAGTCAAAGATTATGCATATATGTAGTTTTAATAGGTTCTGTTGAAGAGTTTTTCAAAGTGGTTGGACCAGTTTACACTCCCACTGGGAGTGTATGAGTTTTGGTTGCTTCATATTCTCACCAATGCTAGATATTATCATTCTTCTTCATTTTAGCTGTTCAGAAAGATATGTCATCATTGATTATGCCTCCCAATATTTTGTTATGAAATTTTTTGGCCGGGTGCAGTAGCTCACACCTGTAATCCCAGCACTTTGGGAGGCCGAGGTGGACAGATCACCCAAAGTCAGGAGTTCAAGACCAGCCTGGCCAACATGGTAAAACCCTGTCTCTACTAAAAATACAAAAATTAGCTAGGCATGGTGGTGCACGCCTGTAATCCCAGCTACTCAGGAGGCTGAAACAGGAGAATTGCTTGAACCCAGAAGGCAGAGGTTATAGTGAGCTGAGATCGCACCATTGCACTCCAGCCTGGGTGGCAAAGTGAAACTCTGTCTCATATAAATAAATAAATAAAAGAACTGTTTCAAACACACAAAGAAGTCTAAAGGAACATTACAATGAATATTGTATATTCACCTATACTCTTAAATTTTTAATATTTCCATTTATCATTAGCTATACATTCTGTTAAAAAAAAAGCAAACAACTAACTTTAGATTTTGTTAGGAAAAATATAGCTAATATTACTATTTTCCTTCTGAACAAAACAGGAACCTTAACTTTTTGCTTTTCTTCTTCTTCTTCTTTTTTTAAGTAACAGGGTCTCGCTCTGTTGCCTAGGCTGGAATGCAGTGGCATGATCTTAGCACACTGCAGCCTGCAACTCCTGGGCTCAAGTGATCCTCCCACCTCAGCTTCCTGAGTAACTGGAATCACAGACATGTGTCAGCACACCCAACTAATTTTTTAATTTTTTTGTAGAGACAGGGTCTTGCCATGTTGCTCAGTCTGTTCTCAAACTTCTGGACTCAAACAATCCTCCTGCCTTGGCCTCCCAAAACACTGGGATTACAGGCCTGAGTCATTTCACCAGGCCTTAACTTTTTAAATCCACTCTGACTTATTCCCACCTATCTTCCATGTTTTTGTTTATAGAGGTCCATCATATGTTGATTATAAACCACCTCCAAAGTATTTTTGTGGCTGTTTTTACATTTGTCAAAATATTTTATCATTTTCTTTCTTTTTTTCTTCTTTAGACAGAGTCACACTCTGTTGCCTAGGCTGGAGTGCAGTGGCGCAATCACAGCTTACTGTAGCCTTGACCTCCTTGGTTCAGGTGAACCTCCTGTCTCAACCTCACAAGTAGCTGGAATTATAGGCATGCACCACCACATCCAACTAATTTTTGTATTTTTTGTAGAGATGGTTTTACCATGTACCCCAGGCTGGTCTCAAACTCCTGTGTTCAAGTGGTCCGCCCACCGCAGCCTCCCAAAGTGCTGGGATTACAGACGTGAGCCACCATGCCAACCTTTGCTTTTTCAATCTAAAGATTTGTATCTTTTTCAGTTCTATAGACCTCTCAACCATTTTCACTTTTAATATCACCTCCCCTTCCTCCAACCGCCAGTCTTTCCTTCTAGAACTCTAATTAGAAGTGTGTTAAATCTTTTCACCCTTCTGTCTTTAATGTCTTAATTTTTAATTTTTTAAATCTCTTAGTGCTTTATTTTCTGTAACTTTCTTAGCTCTATCTTCCAGGTTTTTTAGTTTCCTCCTTAGCTACTTTTTTTTTTTCAGATGGAGTCTTGCTCTGTTGCCCAGGCTAGAGTGCAATGGCACAATCTCGGCTCACTGCAACCTCCGCCTCCTGGGTTCAAGTGATTCTCCTGCCTCCTGAGTAGCTGGGATTACAGGCATGCATCACCAGGCCTGGCTAACTTCTGTATTTTTAGTAGAGACGGGGTTTCCTCATGTTGGTCAGGCTTGTCTCGAACTCCTGACCTCTTTATCTGCCCACCTCAGCCTCCCAAAGTGCTAGGATTACAGGCGTGAGCCACGGTGCCTGGCCCCTACCTACATTTTGTGTGCTATTTAGCCCATAAATTGTTTCTAGTTTTAATCATCACATATTCTGTATTTTAGAAATTATACATTTTTTTCTAATCTTCCTTGTCCCTTTTGATAATCCCTTATACCTACATCATGGTTTCCATAACCTTCCAATTTTTTTAGAACTATTGAGCATACTTATTTAACATTCCACATTGGCCATTCCAAGGCCTATACTGGAAGTTGTTCTCTGCAGTTTGTTATCTCTGCTCATTCTTGCTTATCGTGGCTTATTTCTTCATGTGTTCTATGGTTTTGGATTATGAAATCAGGGTCCTTGAAATTTTATATGTGTAAATCCCTTGAAACCTAGTGTACTAGCTTCCTAGGGCTGCCATAGCAAATTACCCCAAACCGAAGGGTTTAAACAACAGAAATTTATTCTCTCACAGTTCAGGAGGCAAAAAGTCTGAAATCAAAATGCCAGCAAGGCTATGCTTCCTCTGACGGCTCTCTGGAGAATCCATCCTTGCCTCTTCCAGCTTCTGTGGCTCGTAGCATTCTTTGGTTTGTGGCAGCATGATGCTAATTTCTCTGTCCATCTTTACATGACCTTCTTTCACAGAGAGGACTCTCTATATCCTCCTCTCCTCTTCCTGTAAGGATAAGGACATCAGTCATAAGAGCCCACTCTAAATTCAGGATGATTCATCTTGAGATCCTTAATTGATTACATCTGCTAAGAACCTATTTCCAAATTAGGTCACATTCTGAGGGTGCTGGGTAGACACACATTTTAAGGAGACACTCTTCAACCCACTACAGTGAGGATTAGAATGTGTGTGGCCAATGAAAATTTGTTTTTGCTTTTGGAAATTGGAGGAACTACCAACCTGGAACTGTTTTAACCTAATATTTTGGCTTGGGATTTTTTGTTGTTGTTTTTTGTTTTTTGGGGGTTTCATTTTTGTTTTTGTTTTTGTTTTGAGACAAGGTCTCACTCTGTCACCCAGGCTGGAGTGCAGTGGTGCAATCACAGCTTACTGAAGCTTCGACCTCCTGGGCTCAAGAGATCCCCGCACTTTAGCCCCCAGAGTAGCTGGGACTACAGGTGCATACCACCATGCCTGGCTAACTTTTAAATTTTTGGTAGAGACAGGGTCTCACTATGTTGCCCTGGCTGGTCTAAAACTCCTAGGCTCAAGCAATTCCCCCACTTTGGCCTCCCAAAATGCTGGGATTACAGGTGTGAGCCACCACACCTGGCCGGATTTTTTTTTTTTTTAACGCATATAAGAACCCCATTTGAAGGTGGGTTATTAAGAATTCTCAAATTTTTTTTTTCCTTTTCCCTCCTTTGAGAAACACAGTTCACGTAGACAATATTTCTCCCGTCTTCTGTGAAGTGTTTTCTAGATTCTAGTTTTTTTTTTTTTTTTTTTTTTTTTTAATGGAGTCTGGCTCTGTCGCCCAGGCTGGAGTGCAATGGTTCGATCTCGACTCACTGCAACCTCCGCCTTCCAGGTTCAAGCAATTCTCCTGCCTCAGCCTCCCAAATAGCTGGGATTACAGGCGTCCGCCACTACACTTGGGTAATTTTTGTATTTTTAGTAGAGACGGGGTTTCACCATGTTAGTCAGGCTGGTCTCAAACTCCTGACCCCAGGTGATCCACCAGACTTGGCCTCCCAAAGTGCTGGGATTACAGGCATGAGCCACCGCCCCCCGCGTGTTTTCCAGATTCTTAATCAAAATGCTAATCTATGAAGGACCTCGTTTTATTTTAAGTATCCCAACTCTAACGTCACACCTTGCTTGGGATCTAAGCTGTCTCCTGTTCAAGGAAAAGTTTGGTTTTAATGCTGAAAAACCGTTCTGGTGTCTAATTTTCTTACAGTGTCTTTGCCTCAGAGATTTTCTTCATTTCCCCACCAGCTCAGTCATGCATATCAAAAGAAGTTTATGCACCACTGAAGGACACCAGTTAAAATTTGAACACATAAGAGATGTGTAATCATGTTGAGTAGAAAAACTCAACATCATGAAGATTTTAATTCTCCCTAATTTAATTTATAAATTTGTCTCAGTACCAATAAAGTTTTTTTTAAATTTTAGAATGAGACAAACTAGTTTTGAGTTCAGATGGAAAAATAAATTTAAATAACCTGGAAAGCTTTAAAACTATGGGATTTATTCTACTAAATATTTAAACACATTAAAAATGTTAAGTAAACAAAATTGCATTTGTATCTGGGAGACAGACAAATAGAATAAGATTGAAAGCCCAGAAATATTCCAACATACACATGGGAGTGTATTACATGACAAAGGTGGTATCTCAAATTGATGTGGCAAAGACAGACTATATGGTATTGGTTTGAGACAACTGAGTAACCACCTGAAAAGAGAATTAAATTAGGCCCATACCTCCATCAGGATGAACTCCAAGTGGATCAAAGATTTAAATTTTAAAATGAAACTGTATTTATTGATAAGAGTTATTTATACATATTCTGGATAGTCCTTCAAATCAATAAAAGAGAAGTAACTCGAAAGAAAAAATGGCCAAAAGACTTGAACAAATACATCATAAAATAAGATGTCTAGGCCGGGCACGGTGGCTCACATCTGTAATCCCAGCACTTTGGGAGGCCGAGGCGGTGGATAACCTGAGGTCAGGAGTTCACAACCAACCTGATCAACATGGTGAAACCCTGTGTTTGCTAAAACTGCAAAAAAATTGGCTGGACATGGTGGCACACGCCTGTAATCCCAGCTACTAGGGAGGCTGAGGCAGGAGAATCACTTGAACTTGGGAGGTGGAGGTTGCAGTGAGCCGAGATCGTACCATTGCACTCCAGCTTGGGCGACAGAGCAAGACTACGTCTCAAAAAATAGTAATAATAAAAATAAGATGTCTAATTGGCCAATGAATAAATGAAAAGATGTTTAACTTCATTAGTCATCGGGGAAGTGCAAATTAAACCCATAATGAAATACTACTACAGACCCACCAAAATGGTTAAAAAAAAAAAAAGACTAATGATACTAAGTACTGAAAAAGATGTGCATTAACCGCAACTCTCATACCCTGCTGATGGGTAGGTAAGTTGATACAATCATTTGGCAAAAATGTTGCACAGCATCCACAAAAGCTAGGTATAAGCCTACTTGGAGACACAGCGATTTCCCTCGTAGGTGTATACCCAACAGAAATGCATCATATTTTCACCAAAAGGCAAACACAATGATGTACACAGCAGGTATATACTGAAGAGATTTCCTTTCACCCCTGTCCTCCATCTGCTCTGGGCTTCTTACTGTATAACATAAAAATGTCTTCATTATTCAAATCCTGCTAATTAAAGTGTTGGAACAGCAGCAGCAGCAGGATCTAACAGCTTACTACAGCTTGTCAGAAGTGTGGAATATCTGGTTATGCCCAGATATACTACATTCATACCTGCATTTTTATAAGATCCTGAGATAATTCATCCACATTGTAAAGTTAGAAAGCCCTAGTTTAAGCCATTGTTACTCAAGTATTCTCTTCCGTGCAGGTGAAAACATTCTAATATAGACAGAGCCCAAAATATCTTTTCCCACCCAAGTTATTCATTGACTACTACCTCATATATGTCAGTTTATAGCCTTCTGTTTGCTCAAGCAAACATATACATACAAACACACACACACACACACACACCCGGGAAGCATGATTAAGTACATAGACACCTGGGAGTCTGAGGTGGGCGGATCACAAGGTCAAGAGATTGAGCCCATCCTGACCAACATGGTGAAACCCCGTCTCTACTAAAAATACAAAAATTCGCCGGGTGTGGTGGCGTGCGCCTGTAGTCCCAGCTACTCGGGAGGCTGAGGCAGGAGAATCGCTTGAACCTGGGAGGCAGAGGTTGCCGTGCGCAACACTGCACTCTAGCCTGGCAACAGAGGGAGACTATCTCAAAAGAAAAAAAAAAAAAAAGCAAAAAGAACATAGACACCTTAGCGGCCAGGCATAGACACCTACAGGCCAGACACAGAGATGCATGCCGGCAATTCCAGCACTTTGGGAGGCCGAGGCAGGCTGATCACTTGAGTTTAGGAGTTCGAGACCAGCCTGGCCAACATGGCAAAACCCCGTCTTTACAAAAAGTACAAAAATTAGCCAGGCTTGGTGGCGCACACGTGTAGTTCCAGCTACCCCGGAGGCCTAGGTGCAAGGATTGCTTGGACCTGGGAGATCGAGGCTGCAGTGAGCCAAGATCACACCACTGCACTACTCCAGCCTGGGCAACAAAGTGAGGTGAGACTGGCAAAAAAAAACAAAAAACAAAAAACAAAAAACAAACATAAAAACAGAACAAAAAACCAAAAAAGCAAACCATAGACAGTGGAGCCAGAATACCTGAGTGAAAAACCAAAAATAAAAATCTACTTTTTAATAGAGCAGTTTTAGGTTCACATCAAAATTGAGTAGAAAGGAGAGTTTCCATATGCTCTTTGCCCCTCACACATGCACATATATTTTTCCATATACTCTGTTCTCCACTGTTTAGTTCATTTTGTGCTGCTACAACAGAATACCACAGACTGAGTTATTCATTCATTCATTCATTCATTCATTCATTCATTCATTCATTTAGAGACAGGGTCTTGCTCTGGTGCCCTGGCTGGAGTAAAGTGGTGCAATCATAGTCCACTGCAGCCTTGACGTCCTGGGCTCAAGCAATCCTCTCACCTGAGCCTCCCAAGTAGCTGGGACCACAAGCACAAGCCACCACATCCAGCTAATTTATTTTTATTTTTTTTTAGCGATACAGCCTTACTATGTTGCTCAGTCTGGTCTCGAACTCCTGGGCTCAAGCGATCCTCCTGTCTCAGCATCCCAAAGTGCTAGGATTACAGCCTCCCACCTCAGCCTCCTAATGTTCAGGAATTACACGTGTGAGTCACTACATCCAGCCCATTTTCAAATAACACTGTATCATTTCGCTGGTAATGCAAATGTCTTCTTTTTTTTTAAAACAGTCTTTTTTTTTAAAAAATAACTTCCAATTTTAACTCTTTTTTGAAAGCATTAAGACCCTTATTGTAGATTAGGTATCATCTCCTCTTTGGCTATGAGACGTGTAGTTTTGTTAACCAGAGACATTAATGAGTTCAGTTTCTGAGACAAGTCATTTAATAAATTATTTGGATCCTTGGGTCTCTGGAAGTTGTTAATTCCTGCTAATCTGTCTACTGTAGCAAAGATGGTCTTGTTAATGACTAGATTTGAGAGAAAGGCTTTGGACTCATCAACAGATAGATCCAGAAGCTGTACCATCCTTTTAATTGTTATCTGAATATAATACTTGGCCATTATTCTAATATTATGTTCAACAACTCTGTTCTTCAAGCCTTTCCACCTTTTTTTGCCTTCCTCTGTAGAACCAAAAACATCAGTTGCAGGACTCTCAAGGGAACCTTTTCTTAATTCCATTCCATAGTCCTCCACAAGTGTGGACCAACACATTAACTCTATTGTGGTAAAAAGTTTTAGAAGATCCTTGTATTGGGGAATTTCTATCAGGAGATAGGAAGCTGCCCACGCACCTGCTCCGCAAATGTCTTATAATAACAAAATATTCTTAATACTTCCTTCCCATCCCTTGTGTTATTACTGTCATTCCTTCCACTTATACATAAGCTTTAATCATCAAATATATTGTTATTATTTTGAACAAATCTTTTGTTATATCAATTAAGAGTTTTTAAAAATAAGCATTGTATTTTATCTTCACTTATTCATTCTCTTACGCTCTTCCTTTCTTTATGTGGATCCGAGGTTTGGACCTACATCATTTTCCTTCTCTCTGAAGAATTTCTTTTCACGATTCCTGCAAAGCAATTATACTGGCAACAAATTCCCTCAATTTTTGTTTGTCTAAGAAATTCTTTATTTCTCCTTTACTTTTGAAGGATAATTTATCAGGATACAGAGTTCTAGACTGGTGTTTGTTTTTTTTTTCTTCAACACTTCACGTATTTCACTTACTCTCTTCTCGCTTGCATGGTTTCTGAGGAGAAGTCAGATGTAATTCTCATCCTTACTCCTTTATAGTTAAGATTTTCTTTTCTGACGTCTTTCAAGATTTTTTTCTTTACCTTTGATTTTATGCAATTTAAATATGATATGCCTAGGTATAGTCTCTTTCTTTCTTTTTCTCTTTCACACTTACATTGCTTAGTTTTCTGAGCTTCTTGGATCTGTGGCTTAGGGTCTGCTATGGTTTGAATATGGTTTGTTTGTCCCTGCCAAAACTTGTGTTGAAATTTAATCTTCAATGTGGTGGTGTGGGGAGATGGGACCTAGTGGGAAGTGTTTGGGTCAAGGCGGCAGATCTCTCATGAATTGCTTGGTGCTGTTCTTGTGGTAGTGAGTGCTCACTCTGGTGAGATTAAATTCGTTTTTGAGAAAATGGATGTGTTCCCTCAAAAATGGGTTATTATAAAGCCAGAATGCCCCTTGAGTTTTCTCTCTGGATGTGTCTACTTCCCCTTTTACTTTCTCCGCCATGTTATGACACAGCGCAAAAACCTTTGTCAGAAGCCACACACCCTTATCTCTCTAGCTTACAGACCATTAAGCTAAGTAGGCTGAGCATGGTGGCTCACGCCTGTAATCCCAGCACTTTGGGAGACCAAAATGGATGAATCACTTGAGGTCAGGAGTTCGAGACCAGCCTGGCCAACATGGTGAAACCCTGTCTCTACTAAAAAATACAAAACGTAGCTGCGCGTGGTGGCAGGTGCCTGTAATCCCAGCTACTTGGGAGGCTGAAGCAGAAGAATCGCTTGAACCCAGGAGGTGAAGGTTGCAGTGAGCTGAGATCGTGCCACTGTACTCCAGCCTGGGCGACACAGTGAGACTCCATCTCAAAAAAATAAAAATAAAAATAAAAATAAATTATCCAGCTTCAGGTATCTTTTTTTTTTTTTTTTTTTTTTTTTTGAGACGGAGTCTCACTCTGTCGCCCAGGCTGGAGTGCAGTGGCCAGATCTCAGCTCACTGCAAGCTCCGCCTCCGGGGTTCACGCCATTCTCCTGCCTCAGCCTCCGGAGTAGCTGGGACTACAGGCGCCCACCACCGCGCCCAGCTAGTTTTTTGTATTTCTTAGTAGAGACGGGGTTTCACCATGTTAGCCAGGATGGTCTCGATCTCCTGACCTCGTGATCCGCCCGTCTCAGCCTCCCAAAGTGCTGGGATTACAGGCTTGAGCCACCGCGCCCGGTCTCAGGTATCATTTTATAGCAACACTTTAAGTGGGCTAAGACAAAGCCCTTAGATTATAAATCATAGTTGTTTTAAATTTCCAGTCTGATCAGTTCTCAAAAGAAGATATACAAAGGGCCAATAAACATATGGAAAAATGCTCAACGTCACTAATTATCAGGGAAATGCAAATCAAAACCACAAAACAATACCACCTCACTCCTACAAGAATGGCCATAATAAAAAAAAAATCAAAAAATAATAGATGTTGGCGTGGATGTGCTGAAAAAGGAACACTTTTATGCTGTTGGTGGGAGTATAAACTAGTACGACCCCTGTGGAAAACGGTGTGGAGATTCCTTAAAGAAATAAAAGTAGCTCTACTGTTTGATCTAGCAATCTCACTGCTAGGTATCTACTCAGAGGAAAAGAAGTCATTGTACGAAAAAGATACTTGCACATGCATGTTTATAGCAGCAAAATTGCAATTACAAAAATATGGAACCAGCCCAATTGCCCATCAGTCAATGAGCATGTATACCATGGAACACTACTCAGCCATAAAAAGGAATGAAATAATGGCATTCTCTGCAACATGGATGGAATTGGAGACTACTCTTCTAAGTGAAGCAACTCAGGAATGGAAAACCAAACATTGTACATTCTCACTTATATGTGAGAGCTAAGCTATGAGGTCACAAAGGCATAAGAATGATACATTGGACTTTGGGGACTTGCGGGAAAGGGTGGGGAGTGGCAAGGAATAAAAACTACACATTGGGGGCCAGGCGCAATGGCTCACGCCTGTAATCTCAGCACTTTGGGAGGCCAAGGTGGGTGGATCACGAGGTCAGGAGATCAAGACCACCCTGGCTAACACCATGAAACCCTGTCTCTACTAAAAATACAAAAAATTAGCCAGGCATGGTGGTGGGCACCTGTAGTCCCAGCTACTTGGGAGGCTGAGGCAGGAGAATGGCGTGAACCTGGGAGGCGGAGCTTGCAGTGAGCCGAGATTGCGCCTCTGCACTCCAGCCTGGGGGACAGAGTGAGACTCCGTCCCCCCCAAAAACAAACAAACAAACAAACAAAAAAACAAACAAAAAAAACTACACATTGGGTACAGTGTACACTGCTTGGGTGATGGGTGCACCAAAAGCTCAGAAATTACCACTAAAGAACTTATTCACATAACCAAACACCACCTGTTCCTCAAAAACCCATTGAAATAAAAAAATAAAGTAAAATAAAATCTATCTACCAAAACAATTAAATAAATAAATAAATGTCCAGTCTGATAATTCCAACATCTGTGGCATATCTGAGTCTAGTTCTAGTGTTTGCATTGTCTCTTCAAACTGTAGTTTTAGTCTTCCAGTATGCCATGTAATTTTTTGTTACATACTATATACGATATCATAGAGAAAAACTATGGTAAATAGGCTTTTAGTGATATGGTGGTAAGGTGTCAGGGGAGGGGAAGCATTCTATAGTCCTATGATTAGGTTGCTGTCTTTTAGTAAGCCTATGCCCCTTGGCTAGAAACTTCACAAGTGCTTCCAGTCCCCCTCTCTGTAGGTGGGACAGGATAGTTAAAGGGAGCTCAAGTTGGGCATTTCCCTTCCCCAGTTCACTTAGGCTCCGATAAACCCCAATAGGTTAGACTCTGATAAAAAAATAGTTTCTCTTGAGGGCAGGCAGAAGGCCTGATGTATTTAAAAATGATTACTGTTTCCTCCCCTTGCCAGAGCAGGAGGGGATTTTCCTCTAGTGTTCACTGTGAGAACTTGGCAGAGCTCCTGGAGGTAAACTCCCAAGAGTGTGGGTCTCATAAGACTGAGCACTGAGTGCCCCCAACCTCCAGGGTTTTTAACTTCTGACTTTTCCACATTAAGCCTTCAGTAATTTGTGAATTATAGTTTAGGTTTTCCTACCCCAGCACTGGTTCCTGCAGAGGTTTCTGCTTGGGTTAAGTTGCACTTAATTCTCTGTATTTCCCTGACTCTTCAAATTCTGGGACAGTGGTTTGCCCTGTGATCTTACTTCTCTGATGGACCTAAAAAGAATTGTTAATTTTCAGTTTGTACAACTTTTCACTTGTTGTTAGGACAGAATAATGAGGTACAAGCTCCTTACATGACAGACTGCAAACCAGAAGTCCTGTCTGCTTTTTCCTTTTAGCTGAGCAAATTAGCTAACTCTTCTGTGTCTTAATCTCCTTATCAATAAATGACATAATAGCATCTACCCCTTAGATTAAATGAGTTAACACATGTAAAGTTCTTAGAATGGAAATAGCCTTCAGTAAGACATAATGAATGTTAATAATGACTACTATTATTAGTACATTTATGATGTAACTTCAAAATAGGAATATATGTGTGTGTGTACACAGATATAATAAATATTTTATAATATCAATAAATATATAACTCCTTAATCACTGCGTTGCTAGATCAATGTTGGCTGGATAGAGCTCCAGACTGGGCCAAGTTAGGATGAATAGCTAACAACCAGTAGTTGACAATGAATGCTTTATGGTAACCATTAATTTCACATAGAATTGATGCACTTAATTCTCACAAGAAATATATAAATGCTATTATTATCCTCATTTGATACATGAGGAAATGAAGCTTAGGAAGAGAAAGTAACATGCCCAGAAGTGTGCAGCTAGTAAAGAATGGAGCTAATATTTGACCCTAAGAAATTTTACTATAGAATGTGAGCTCATATTTTTCTGCCTTCTGATTTATTATTTTTAAAAAGCTGTATAATATTCTACAATGGTATAAATGGTCAGCTGATTTACAACAAATACTAATAAAATTCACTAAGAGAAGGATGATCTTTTCAACAAATGGGTTAATTAAATATCCACAGAAAAATATAAATCCTGTCCTCTACCTTTATACTTTACACATAAAAATAATCCATGATGGGTTGTAGATCTACTTGTGAAAAATCAAGTAATATAGAGTCTAGAACTGTGCTTTCCAACATGGCAGCCACTAGCCCTATGTTACTATTTAAATTAAATAAAATTAAAAATCATTTCCTTAGTTGTACTAGGCACATTTCAAGTGCTCAACAGCCACATGGAGTTGGTGACTACCATATTGGATGGAACAGACACTGAACATTACCATTATCACAGAAACTTCTATCTTTTGTTTATTATTTTTATTTTTGTAGACATAGGGCCTCACTTTGTTGCCTAGGTTCATCTTGAACTTCTGGCCTCAAGTGATTCTCCCACCTCCTGTCCCAAAGTACTAGGATTACTGATGTGAACCACCATGCCCAGCCCAGACAGCTCTATCGTAAAAGAAGATAAAATAATTCCTTGAGACCAAGAGGTAGGCAAAGACTTCTTAGACAAAACACCAAACCTACTAACCCTGAGAGAAAAGACTGATAAGCTGAACTTCAAAAAAAAAGAAAGAAAGAAACTAGATTCTTCCAACAATCACATGAGTGAAACCAGGAGCAGATCTTTCCCCAGCTGTGCCTTCAGATAAGACCACAGAGGTGGGCCAACAACTGATGGTAGCCTTGTGAGAGACTGTGAAGCAGAGGGCCCAGCTAAGCTATGCCCAGATTCCTTACCGACAGAAACTATGAGATTATGCATATTAAGCCACTAAATGTTGTGGGTCATTTGTTTTGCAACAATAGTTCAGTCATATAAGAGGTGAGGGAAAGAGGATGGTTTTCACATAATTTCTGGCTCGAGCCACTAGGTAACTAGAGGAGTCAAGATTCTAGGAGAAAAAATAGATTTCAGAGCTTCCAAATTATTAAATATTCCCATATCCAGAACTTTAAATACAGTGGATTCTCAAAGAATTAAAATAAAATGCTAATATGACAATGATTTGGAATGTAATTGAATTTTAGATGATTTATAAAGCATTATAATTAAGCATTTTTTTCTATCATTTAAGTGAGACATTGGGTAAGCCATGGGTAAGGAAGTCTGGAAGCCTTTTCTATAATATTAGAGGATGTAGCTCATTCTCTCTTGCCACCGCCAGGTAAGAAGTTCCTCTCACCCTCTGCCATGATTCTGAGGCCTCCCCAGTCGTGTGGAACTACATGTGCATTGCCATTGTGATTTCTCTTCTCATGATCCTGATATGTGCTATTGGCTGCTTACGGAGCATACAAGCAATACACAGCCCGGATCATCCCATTCTTCTGCTACCAGATCTTTGATTTTGCCCTAAATACCTTGGTTGCAATCACTGTGCTTGTTTGTCCAAACTCCATTCAGGAATACACATGACAACTGCCTCCTAATTTTCCCTACAGAGAGGATGCCATGTCAGTGAATCCTACCTATTTGGTCCTTATTATTCTTCTGTTTATTAGCATTATCTTGACTTTTAAGGGTTACTTGATTAGCTGTTTTGGAACTGCTACCAATGCCAGGAACTCCTCCGATGTCCTGGTTTATGTTACCAGCAATGACACTACCCGTGTATGATGATGCCACTGTGAATGGTGCTGCCAAGGAGCCGCTGCCACCTTACATGTCTGCCTAAGCCTTCAAGTGGGCGGAGCTGACGGCAGCAGCTTGACTTTTCAGACATCTGAGCAATAGTTCTGTTATTTCACTTTTGTGATGAGCTCTCTGAGCTTGTTTGTTGCTGAAATGCTACTTTAAAAAATTTAGATGTTAGGTTGACACCTGTAGTTTTCAACATATGCTTTGCTAGAACACTATGATAGATTAGCTGTAGAATTCTTTCTGTAGGACTGGGGGTGTAATGGGCTTCTCTGACCTTCCCTAGGCACTGAAACTTCCCCCAAATCTGATGGACCTAGAGTCAGAGAAGTCCACTTTTGTAGCTGCTGGGTCCCAAAGTTGGGCAGTTAGTCACATTTTTTCTCTCTGTTCCCTCTCTTTTGAAAGTGTAAAATAAAACCAAAAATAGACAACTTTTTCTTAAGCCATTCCAGTGTAGAGAACAAAACCTTATGAAAACAGGAATGTCAATTGTGTAATCATTATTCTAATGAGTTAAATAGAAGTCCTCATGTATGTGTTACAAGAATTTCCCCCATAACATTCTTTATGACTTAAGTTCAATGGCAGTTTGCGTTTGGTGGTAAAGGATTTTCTCCATGGCCTGAATTAAGACCATTAGAAAACACAAGGCCGTGGGAGCAGTAACCATCTGATGACTGTTCTTGTGTATCTGGTGTCCACGGACATGGGCCACGTGCCTCATCTGTGTTAGAGGGTGGAACGGATGTGTTTGGCGCTGCATGGGATCTGGCGTTCCTCTTCTCCTGGAGTCACATCCCCACCCAAGGCCCTCTTAAGCGTTCTGCCCTAGCTTGGTTCAAAGAGGTCATCCAACTGACTTTATCAAGTGGAATTGGGATATATTTGATACACATTTGTCTAACAACGTGGAAAAGGGTTTTCCTCCTCCTTTCCCTGCAAGGGACATCCTACTGCTTTGAACTTCCAAGTATGCCTAGTCATCTTTTAAAATGTAAACGTTTTCAGAAAATTGAGGGTTGCTTTCCTTGTATGTGCTTATTATCTTGACTACCTGAATTGTAAGGGATTTTTATATATTCACATGTTCCAAAGTCAGCAACTCTCCTGTTGGTTCATTATTGAATGTGCTGTAAATGAAGTCTTTTGCAATTAAAATGAGGTTTGCCCACATCCAAAAAAATAAAAAATTAGAGGATGTAATTTTCGACGAATCAGAGCAATCCAAACAAATCCAAAAGTTGGGTTTGGACTCAGTGGAAGGAGGCAAATCAGGCTCTTTTTTTTTTTTGCTTCAGTGAGGTTCAAGAAAACTGAGTCCTCTCTTTGGTCCATTATTCTTTGGTGTTTAAGGCTAAAACCCTGGTTACTAATCAAGTGTTACTTTGACTCACTTTACCTTTGCTTATCCTTGTTGCATCTGTCCTCCCAGAGGTAGAAGGGAGGGGGCAAGACAGAGTTGGGAATGCCTGCTTCTCTGGGCCACATGTCAACATAGTGGTGGCCATTTCTAAACCTGAAAGGTCTAAACATCAGGCCTTAGCCTGGCCTAGTGTTTCTCAACAGGGTCCCATGCTGGCCCAGGATAGTTTTCGTTGTTGTCATGTCCTGAGCATTGCAGGAGGTTTTGCATATGCTAGTAGAACCTGTCAGCCTTCCCACAATTTCAGATGCTTCCGAGTAGGATGGCACCTTCCCCCTCATCTTTGAGAACTAATGAATTCTTTGCTCTTACTCACCTACATGTCCCCCACACTGAACTTGCACCCTGCCATTTTCTAGAGGTCTGCTTGGCAAGAGCTTCCAAATTGCTAAATATTCTCATCCCTAGAACTTTAAATATAATGGGTTCTCAAGGAATTAAAATAAAATGCTAATATAAGAATAATTCAGTATATAACTGAATTTTAGATTATTTATAAAGCAACATGGAATCTTGTAGAAACTCAGCAACAGGCTGGGCACGGTGGCTCACGCCTGCAATCCCAACACTTTGGGAGGATGAGACGGGTGGATCACTTGAGGTCAGGTGTTCAAGACAAGCATGGCCAACGTGGTGAAACTCTGTCTCTACTAAATATACAAAAATTAGCCGAGTGTGGTGGCGCAGCCTGTAATCCCAGCTACTTGGGAGGCTGAGGCAGGAGAATGGCTTGAACCCGGGAGGCGGAGGCTGCAGTAAGAGCTGAGATTGCACCATTGCACTCCGGCCTGGGCGACAGAGCAAGAAAAAAAAAATACTAAAAAACTAAAAAACTCAGGGACGTTGTTATAACTAGTGTTCTTTGTTCTGTGGTGTGCTGAAAAGAGAGTTAATGGAGTCCTGGCTGTCAGTTCACCGTGAGTCATAAGAGGATGTGTCCTAATGTTTCATATTTGTAACTGGGGATCCCCTGGAAGAATCGTCTGGAAATTATGACCTTCATCTGGCGATTGTAGCTGTTAACATCTCCAAAGAAGCCATTCTGACATTGTGTTGTGAAATTATTACTCTCTCTCAAATCTGTGCCAGAAAAAAAATACAATGTGTTTATGTATATATGATAAGCTATGTTTTATTGAACTAATCATTACAGAACTTTTATTGGGCACTGACCGTGAGCCAGGCACTGTGCTAGTTTCTTTGAAGGCATTATTTAATTTAATGCCCACAAAACGCCTCTGTAGTAAGCAGTATTATCATTCCCATTTTGCATGTAAGGAAGTTAAGGCTTGAGAAAGTTGTGCAGCTTCCTCAGGATCACCAAGCCAGTTAAGTGATGGTGTCAGATTTCAAATCCAAACTTTGAAATTCATTCTCTAATTTCTTCGGACTACATGGATCTGTACTGGCCAGTCTAGCTGTCCCAAGTTCTACTTTGGTGTTTTGAGTCTGAAGCCCCAACTACTAATCACATGTTACTTTTACTCTCTTTGCCTTATTGCATGTGTCCTTGTTGAATTTGTCCTCCTCCAGGAAAAAGGGAGGTGGCAAGACAGAGGCAGCAATAGGGGTTTATTCAACAGATATTTACTGGACACCACCACCCGCAGATCCCTGCACTGGGCAAACAGGACAGAGATGTTCCTGCCTGAAAGGATGTGTGGATAAGTGCACAAATGTGTGGATAGATAGATAAAATAAATAAGGATGAAACACATGGAATACATCAACAAATAAGTGAATCATGGCATGATGACAATCAGCGGGAAGAGTGGATGGCATGGGTGGGTGAGTGAACGGGGAGGTAAACGAACGAACGAATGAATGAATGGAGTGGTTTTGAGTCTGAGCTACCAGAACTCCGAGCGCCTAGCGGCGGGCGGGTGGGCGGAGGGGCGGCTACTCCACACAGTACGGTAGGCTCAGGCTGCTCCTCCTGGAGCCCCGCTCTCACCGCCTCCCCCTCCTCTCCTCCCTCTCCTCCCTCTCCTCCTCCTCCGCCGTCGCCGCCGCCGCCGCCGGCCGCCCGCCGGCCGCCACGACCCCAGTCCCCGGCGGGCGGGCGGAGGAGGCGACCGCCGGGCGCTGCTGCACTCGTCTTGCCGCCGCCGCGATGCGCAGAGGGACCGAACCGCCTGGGGGCCGCTGCCGCCGCCGCCGCCGCCGCCGCGCCGCACCATGAAGCTCCGCAGCAAGGCGGCGGCGCTGCTCCTGCTCGCGCTGGCCGCGCTGCTGCTGGCGCTGCTGTCCCTGCGCGCTGGCCGCGCTGAGCCCCCAGCGCCTCCCGCACGCCCCGCGTCCGCCCCGCAGCGCCACCCCGCGCCGGTCCCCGCGCGCTGGCCGGCACCGGGCGCCCTCCCCGTGGCCAGCCCGGGAGTTCGGAGGCGCCGGCCCCAGCGTCCGCGCCCCCGAGCGGGCCGCCGGGGCGCTGCGAGACTGGAGAAGTTGGCGAGGTGAGTCGTGGCAACCCCAGAATCCCATCTGCGGACCCGTGTCTCGCTCCCTACACCCGTGCCAAGTCCAAGGGAGGCTTTGGGCTGGAGAGGCAGACTTCCAAGTTTCACCCACGGGCTGCCCACTTCTGTTTCTTAGCCCGATAGAAAAGAAGACCCACCTCGGTGGAGTCCCTCTAACAGCTCAGTGCTGATAATCACGTACATTTTTGAAGTGTCAAGGAAAGTGGTTTCGTACATTAAATTTTTTAACTGTCAAGGCAAGGCGTATTTTTGCACTCTTGCAAACATGCACCCTTTGTTTAATTTGTCAAAAGCCATCACAGTGCAAGAATGCTTTATCTAATTCTCATGTTTCACTGGAGAATTTTGCCGAAACCTTAGATCTGATTGAGTTGGAAAGGTTAGATGTTTACCAAGGACTGGCAGCCTCTCGTTCAACCTGGAGTACCCCCATGCTTAGAACAGAAGAGACACTTGACCTAAGTTTATTAAAAAGTTCTCTGCTTGAAAGGACTGATGCGTGGCACGGAAAAGACAGAGTGGGGGTTTCCAGATCCTCATTCTGTTTCAGGCTCAAGTGTGGTCAAAGGGTTCTCCTACAAGAAAAACATCTTAACCTTCCACCTTATGTTTGATACTCTCTTTCCCTACACAAAGCTTAACACGCGGAGGCTTTTCATCAGAGCGCTTTATATTTGGCCTTAGGGTTGCTGGAACGCCCCGCAGGTTAGGGATTTGCGTTCATTTCCTTTGTTGTGGAGGGCTTTTCAACAATCCCCTTGTCTTCTAGTGAGTCTGTTTCATCTGCCCTTTCAAAACTGTTGTTTCTAACTGCCAATGCAACGTCCTCGTTTGCTGGGCTCCTTAATTTCAACCTGAAGGGAGTTGAAAAATTCCTTTTAACCATAATGACTAAATCTCTTTGGTGCTTTTACTGTAACTAAGAGAAAAGACATGAAACCTCAAGAAGTAGCTGTGTCAGCTTTTGTTTCCCTTCTGCCTCACTACAGATGGGTACTGACAAGTTTTAGAGGGAAAAAGACCCCAACAATCTGTCACTTTAAAGTACTTATAACACTTTACAGCCCCTTCTGAATGTGTACAGTCTTTAAGGATATGTCTGTTAGGAAATTAATAGGATTTCTCCTCTTCTATACTGGTGTTTCTTATGATAGATTAATTAGGGTTTAACTGCAAGTTTAATATGATTGCTAAGTTTGATGGGACAACTGGTAAGATAATAATAATAATGTCACCCTTAACATTGTTAACCTATTGCCAGGGATATTGCTAACCGCAGTAGACACAAATAGTTACAGTTAACACTTACATATACAACTACATAATCCACACCATAATCTCCCCCAACCCCCATTACCTTTTTGTTTTTTTGAGACAAAAAAAAAATCATGGCACATGTAGTGCCATGATCTCTGCTCACTGCAACCGCCGCTTCCCAGGTTCAAGCCTCCCAGGTTCAAGTGATTCTCATGCCTCAGCCTGCCAAGTAGCTTGCACACAGGCGTGTGCCACCATGCCCAGCTAATTTTTGTATTTTTAGTAGAGAAACGGGGTTTCACCATATTGGCCAGGAATTCCTGAGCCCAGTGATCCACCTGCCTCAGCCTCCCAAAGTGTTGGGATTACAGGCGTGAGCCACCGCGCCCTGCCCACACCATAACCCTTTGATAGTGGTTTTCAAAGTGTGGACTTTAGACCAGTTGCACAGGCATCATCTGGGAACTTGTTAGAAATGCAGATTCCTGGGCCCCACCCTAGCCCTACAGAATCAGAAGCTTTGGAGCGGGGGGTGGTCAGCAACCGTGTTTTAACAAGTCCCTCCCATTGTTTCTCACGCACAACAAAGTTTGATAAAGTGCTTTGCAAAGCACCAATGGTATCCCCACTTTTCAGATGAGGAAAATATTGCACAAGGGTTAGCAATTTTTCCAAAGTTCACAGGTAACCTGGTAGAGAAAGAGAAAGATCCAGGCAGTGTGGACTCAGGTTGAGCACTTACGTGCTATGCTGATGTCATGCCATAGACTTGCCTGCAATTCGTAATTTTCCTGAGATTTTTTTAAAGAAACACTAGATTTTTGGATCTGTCTCATTCTTCAAGGTGTTGAGAACAGTGGCGCAGCATCTTTTTGTCTCTATCTGAACAAAGTGGCTCTGACTAGGAGGAGATCATGAACAGAATCCAAATGGATGTTTTAGGGAAGGACTATTTCCAGGAGCAACAGTACCCTTGAAGCCATTTTTCTTTTGAACATATCTCTTAGATTATCATGGAAATCATGGCCAACACCATAGGAATAAAGAACAAAATTTTAAAACTGGAGTAAAAGACAAAAGCCACAGGAAGTCTCAGGCTCAAATGCATAAACAGTTGACATTTTCTGGGACTTATTTATTGTTTCTCTTGCTACCTCGACAGAAATGGCAGCAGAAGGCTCTGAAGTTGTGAGGGAGTAGGAGGATCTCTGCTAGGTCTCCTTTATTGCTTTCCTAATTCTGCTTGGGTTAAATTTTTGTGGTTTAGGAGGAATTTCATTTAGGGAGGGAAGAGAAAGCCTCGTGTTTTCAAAAAACGAGTGCTTTAATCTCTTTACATGGCTAGAATCCAGAAGAGATGAAGGCTACGTGATCTCATTTCTCTGGTCTGGGGAGGGTCAGGCTTGTGGTTGTAGTTAGCTGAGAGCCTGGAGTTGGATGTGACACAGTCCACCACCTGCTTACCATCCACAGCCTGTGCTGCCTCGCCTCCCACAGGGGGCTGCTGTAAGTGAAGTTCTGCCACGTCAACGCAGGAAACGTAGCACTCTCCTTCCACATCTTGTTTTCATTTCACAGAAGTTTCCAAGGACTTGCCTCGTTAGTAGGCAGACCCTTCAATTTTATAACTAGTCATTTGTATACAATCTGTCCTGTGGTGGCCTCCTTCTCTATAAATATAAAGCCAGGAGGTAAGTAAGGTCTGAGCTTTTCTGTCAAGGGGGGGATTTGAAAACGGACACCATTCTGGAAGCAGCAGTCCCAGTGCACAAAAGAAATGAAATCTTCCTTCTATTTTGGCTTATTGGTGATTTATAGCTGGCTGACTTCCAAAAAGAATCTGAGGCGACGTATAGTAAAAGACACATATACAATAAGTCCATTGAAATGGTATGAAAAATGAAAAGTCATAAAGAAGAGGGGTAAATAAATACTGTTCATCAAAAATAAACAGTACTTCTGTTAGTAGGATTAAGTGTTAAATTTAAGCCTGGCAGCCATTTCAAAAAGGGAACCTTGAGGGGCTGCCTCATTTTCACTGAATAAGAGGAAAGGTTTATCAAGAGAGATCTTTTTTTTTTTCCTAAAACTGAATCATAAAATGAGAATTGTACTTGGGAATAGATTTTAGACATTAGAAGACTCGCTCTAGGTTGCTTCTGAAAACTCCTCCTTGAGCCTACATGTGGAAAAGGAAGGTTAACTGCTAATCAGCGCAATATAGGAAAGAAGTTGGCATGTGGAGTTCAGCAAATTGGGTTCTAGTCCAAAGCCATTTCACCTTATTTTCTTCATCTGTGAAATGAGCAAATTAATCCAAAAGTTGTCTAAGATATCTTCCAGCTCAGACATTTGATGATCCTGTGATGAGATCATCAAGTTTAGCAGCAAAAGCCCAACAATGGCTATTGCATGGCCCTTTGTGCTAACTCTTGCAAAATCACTGTTTCCCATTTATGGGCTCCATCCTAGGGCTCTTACTGATTACTCAACCGCAACCCTGTCCTGAACTTTATTCTTTTTCTTCTGTGTTGGCCTGGATATTGCTGTTTCTCTTAAAATATGGCTTCTAAGGGAGACTTAAGCTACCTTTAAGCCCTGTAGTTTTCCTCTGCCATTTTATTCCATAGTCATTCAGCAAATGTGATTGCACATTTACTCTATCAGGCACTCCTGGTACAATGGTGAATGGAGTTGCTGCCCTCCCAGAATTTGGGGATGAGGGAAAGGAGACAATACAAAAACGCATTACACTTGGCAGCCTCCCCAGCTGCTCCAATGAAAGGAAGCATGTGTCTCATCAAGAGGCACCATTTCCTGCAGTTCCCTTTGGTGTCTGAGATAAGTCTTCTCAGAGTGTTCAAACCTGAATAAAGGTCTCACTAAAAGGGATGGTGTTCTGTAGCAAAATGCTTCATCTATGTCCATCCTATAATTAGCTAATAGCCCCAGAGCACATTAAAGATGTCTGGATCTTGAGTACTGTCTATGATACTATGTAGTGTGAGTCTTGATTCTGTCCACAATTCATTTTTGTTGATTGGTCCATGAATCCCCTCGATCACCCTCCACACCTACTCAGTCAGTAAGCCCTATTGGTTCTATCTCAAAAATATATCCCCAGTTCCACCATTTCCACTCCATAGTTACTTAGTGAGGTCCTAACCGCCATCATTCCCTAACTGGACACCTACAGGTGCCTACTCTCCGGTTTGTGTGGTTCCACTCTAGCGCCCTCTACAGTCCATTTTCCTTACAGCCGCTGAAATAATCTGTAATAGGTAGACCAGATGGGGTCCACCTATTTGCTGGTTAAAGCCCTCCAGTGATTGACTTCCTATCACACTAAGAATAACTTTAAGTTTCCCTGTGTGGCCTTTGAGCCCTTGCCTGATCTCAACCCCATTTAGTTTTCTGGCCTCCTCTTCTACCACTCCCCATTCACTTACTCTGCTTCAGCCACACTGGGCTTCAAATACACCAAGCCCATTCCTGCTTCAGTAGTATGCATCTCTCTAGTGCTGGAATGTTTGCGCACATCCTAGCATGGCTAGCTCCTCCGTTTCTTTCAGGACTGTTCTCAAATATTTTCTCCTAAGGGGGTCCTCGCCATCACTCTCTTCTGCCTTACCCTGTTTAGTCTTTTGTTTTTCAGAGCACTCATTGTGTGAATATTGTATGTTCTTTGCTCCTGCCCCCTCATGTACACTTAACAGTGTTCTTCTTAAATCACTATTTCACTGACTCCTAAAACAGAGATGATCTCATAGTAGATACTCAATACATATTTGTTGAATGAACTAATGAATGGGTGCAGGAACTGCCTGTGCCAGCCCTGTTCCAAGATTTACTTATAATATTAAGTTCCTTATTATCTAGTAATATTTAAAATGGTCCCATACCCTTTTGAAGAATAGTAAGGGTCTTTAATAGTAACACCATTAAAAGAGAGGGACGTTTTTCCTTTTAAATAGGTTTTATTATTTTTTATTACTTTTGGGTTTTTTTCTTTTTTTAGGATAGTGTCTCACTGTGTCGCCCCAAGAGAGAGTCTAAGCCCACCATGATGATCCATGCCTTTCATAATGTGAGCTTCTTGTATCCAGGACTAAGCGTGTCAATACAGTCATTTCTCTGCCAACAGCTATTGGTCTACAGGTGTGTCATATGACCCAAACTGGCCCAATCAGCCAGAAGGAAAGAACTTATTTTACATTATTAAACAAAAGACTCCATCTTCTAGATACAACCAAGGAAATAAATAGCCCCAGCTGCCACCATCATTGTAAGGGAATCATCTTTAGGATGAAGCCATCTGTTTGGGCAGTAGAGAAAGAAAATACAGGTCCTTGAGGACACCACTGAGTCCCAGAATCAAGGCATCCTGAGATCTAACGTTTCTTGGGCCCTGTGTTGGAGTTGAGAGTTCTGTTCTTGCATCCAAAATCATCTTAGCTGAACCAGATGATTCTTTTAAATCAAAATCTTGGGACTATTGATGGAGAGAAAGGGGAATAGTTGGGTGGGGGCACCCAGGAAGTGAGCATCCACCACACCCCAGAGCAGCCATTATGTGCACTTGACCTTATCAAAGCCTGCGGGTGACTTAACAGGGGTAGGTTCCTGAGCAAAATCAGAGCTTTTCTTAAGGATTTTTAAAAATTGGGATCAGAGACTATATGCTGACTCAGCAACAGCTTGAGCATACCTTAGAATGACCCTGCATGCCAGGTGCACCTGAATGTGTGTTCCAACCTAGGGAATCCTGGAGTGGCCAACCCAGAGATTCATGCTTATGTTCTATGAGGAACATCTGAGCCCTCGTCCTGCCCCGTGGAACACGGGCTATGCAGGGGATTAAGGCCTTGAGTTTTGGGTTGCATGAAGATTGCCAGGTGGAGGTTGTTGAGGGGAGGGTGGTAAGTGAAAACGCTATAATATGTAAACTGCACACCTTTTGCAAACAGTTGCGGTTGTTCTGCCCAGCCCTTCCCCACTGGGCTGTGCAGTCATCTTGTCCAACCCACCGCCACTGCACTGCATGTAAGGCGGTCCTCCTGCCCAGCCCACTGCCACTGGACTCTCTCCCTTATATGGAAGCCCCCAGTAAAACCCCAGGTCTCATTTGCTGGCTCTGGGTCTCTTCTTCAGCCTCTTGAACCTGGTGCCTTCCCCATTGAGATTAATAGGGGTTTGGTACAACGGAGACCTAAGGGAATAGCATAAGGGCAGATTGTTTCTAGTGGCTGAAGCTGTAAGTTAAGCAACTCAGGGACTGCAACTGTATTTCTGCCAGTGGGGAAGGCTGTTCTGCAATAGGAGCTAATGGAAACCAAGATGGTATGGAGAGATGAGAAGTGATGCAGAGCAACCCAGATGGGGTGGGGTGGGGTGGGGTCAGGTGCGCTGGCAGCGGTGTGCAGGCCAGTGGGGCGGGGCCGGGGCTGGGTGGGGGTGGTGGGCAGCCCCCAGCACTGTTCCCAAGGCCAGCTTCTTGCTTTTCACTGTCTCAACCATTTCTAGATTCTGTGATGTAATGAATTCCCCTCTTTTTCTTAATCTAGTTTGACTTGCATTTGTTACTTGCCACCAGAGAGTCCTGACTAATTTGAATATGTAGCACCTGCTTTTAACACCTTTACTAAATTCAGTAAATACTGGCCATATTGACACTGGGCCTTTTAAAACTCACAGGTGAGAGTCTTTGGAAGAGAATTTGAGAACAGATTTGTTTTCCTTAAGAATACTTCATTTATAATTCACTGTAAAAAAGACAAAATTTTATGTTGTATGTATTTTAGCACAATTTTACAAATAATATAAAGAAAATAAGATACTTCTGTTGAAGAGAATTTCATTTTACGTTTCCCTTAAATATTCCCCAGCATTTGTTTCAGATTATGAAGTTTTGAAAACTCCTCCTGGAAAAAGAAGTTTTTTGACATGATACCTTCATTGGGAGCTGCTGATTTTGTGCCAGTAAAGAGTGACCTTCATATATTTCAAGTGACTTTTAGATGATCCCCTATCTCTTTTAGCAACATGAGAGACTGTAATCTCATATGGTACAATTTATAAACCAAGCTTTACATAAGACGATAGAGAATACATAATCCAAAATATGACTGTCTTTTATGAGTGAGAAAACTGAGATCCGAGAGGTGAAATAATAATGTACATAAAGCACCTAGCACAGTAGGTTAGCTCATGGGAGTCACCAAATGATTTGCTGTTCTGAGTACTATTATTATCCATCATTTCATTGTTAGGAATTGAGCCATAACTAGACCCAGCTAAGTACCCGTGTGACTTTGAACAAGTCAGTCCTCAGCAAATTGTGGCTTTCTCAGAAATAAGCTCAGTGACAAAATGAGACAATGCAGGTAAAATGCTGACACCAGAAACTCCCAGCAAGTGTTAGCAAGGGCTAAGATACAGATTCAAGCCTGGGCCTGGTGGCTCATGCCTGTAATCCCAGCACTTTGGGAGGCTGAGGCAGGAGGATCGCTTGAGCCCAGGAGTTAGAGACCAACCTAGGCGACATAGTGAGACACCCATCTCTATTTCAGTTTTATATATATTTTTTAAAATGCAGATTCAAGCAGCCTTTTCTTGTTGGGATAGGTATGACTTGAGGAAGCTGAGACTCAGCTTCTGTATATAATAAAGGGTACACCAATCTCAGTCTCCTGGTACTCATTACAAGCTGAAGGAGTGTGGCCAGGCGCGGTGGCTCATGCCTGTAATCCCATCACTTTGGGAGGCTGAGGCAGGCAGATCACTTGAGATCAGGAGTTCAAGACCAGTCTGACCAACATGGTGAAATCTGGCCTCTACCAAAAATACAAAAATTAGCTGGGCATGGTGGCAGGCGCCTGTAATCCCAGCTACTCTGAAGGCCGAGGCAAGAGAATCGCTTGAACCCGGGAGGCGGAGGTTGCAGTGAGCTGAGATTGTGCCTCTGTACTCCAGCCTGAGTGACGGAGTGACACCTTGTCTCAAATTCAAACAAAACAGAGCAAAAGGTTTACTAGCAGTTCAAATCCGGTTTGTAGTAAGATAGAGTATTGATACATAAAATAATGTGCTTTTTGCTGCCCTGCCTATCCTGGTTTTGGCATGGATATAACGTATTTAGAGGAAAATGAAGGCTTCTGATGAATTTCACATTAATACTTAATTATGATGATAACTAATATTGAATGATGATTTAAAATATGCCAGGTACCTTATTAAGCACTTCACTGCATTATTTCATTTAATCTTCATAATAACCTAGGAGGTAGGAACTCATATTGGATAAGGCAGAACTCTTTCAGTTGCACGTGATAGAATGCCAGCTCATCCGTTTGTATCGCTTAGTCATAAAAGGGGTTTTAACTGGCTCGTAAAACTGGAAGTGCAAAGAGATAAAGCTTCAGTCACAGGTGAGGCCAGGATTTCTAACCATCTTGCCTCCTTTTAGCTCTGCTTCCTTCTGTGTGGGCGACACTCTCAGGTCAGTTTTCTCCATGTAATGATTCCCAATAGGTCTGGGTGTGCAACCTCCTCTTCTAGTAGCCCCAAGGGAAAAATTCCATCCAGCAAAAGTCCCAGGGCTGCCTCCGTTGACCTCACTTGACTAACATGTGTTTCCAATCACCGACGGCTACACATGAGATGTGCCTACAGCTGGTGGGGTGAGGGGCAGCTGATTCATCCCCTCCAAGCCTCATGAGCTGAGAACAGAAAAAGAGTGGTGTCCCCAAAATAAAATTAAGGCGCTTTTACCAGAAAGTCCTAAACACGGATGCCAGTAAGAAATCCCAAAACCCAAAGCAGATGTCCATTACCATCGGTATGCCCATTTTACAGATGAGGAAACTGAGGGCTAAAGGTGGTTAAAGCACGTACCCAAGATAGGACAGTCAAGTGGCAGGCCTAGAATTTGAAGCCAGGTCTATGTGCTTTTAGAGCAAAATTGCTGACCACCATGCTGTAGCTGAGAACAAATGTCACAGTTTGAACCATTTGATAGCTTTCTAGAACCTCTCTAGTTTTTTTTAATTGTTCAGATTTGTAAGGAAAAAAACAAATTATGAAAATGATCCTACTTCAAGTTTAAAAGTTTTTATATATTTACATATGTATATACACACACCCACGTATATTGGGTATAACTCTGGAAGACAGCATACCAAAATTTTAACAGTAGTTATGAAATTGGAATTGAGTGCCCCCCACTTTTGCTGGTGGTATTTAAAACTTTTTCTATGATATATGCACTACTTGTATATGCATTAAATAACTTAAAGTATAGAAATTACCATAAAAATTAAAAATCTCTTGATGGCCTGAGGCTTAGGAAGCTGGAAATTAGTTGGGGAGACCATTTTTCTTCGTTTCCTCCCTCTAAGCTTTAAAGTCCTTCATGTTCTTCTTCAGGAAATGAGACAGAAATGCTCCTTTGCGGAATATGTAATCGTCATCTAGTTCGTCTCCCTCGTATGTCAACAGCCATTTATTTCAAACTAGCACTGCCGATTCATATTTTAAAATCTCAATAACATGTTAATTTGGAAAGAAGAAGGAGATGGAGAAATAGAGTCTGCTGTATGTCAGGAACAATCATAGGGCAAAAAACGAAATGAGAATAGTCCAGGTGCCTTCGTAGAATTCTAGAGGGGGAATAAATCAACACAAATGTGAATAACCTCTGCGAATGGCAAATGGGTGGATTAGGAAGGTAGCGTTGGCAAAGGTCTGTTGTGGAGATCGTTCCCTGCACACGAGCACCGGGGGAGGCGTGGGAGACTGAAATGCAGTCCATGCCAGGAGCCCTGCGTAGGGGCTGCATCTGCTCACAGAGGGCTCTTTTTCTTTTCTTTTCTTTTCTTTTTTTTTTTTTTTTTTTCAGGTGTAGTTTCACTCTTGTTGCCCAGGCTGGAGTGCAATGGTGCGATCTCAGCTCACTGCAGCCTCCACCTTCCAGGTTCAAGTGATTCTCCTGCCTAGGCCTCCTGAGTAGCTAGGACTACAGGCATGTGCCACCACGCCCGGCTAATTTTGTATTTTTAGTAGAGACAAGGTTTCACCATGTTGGTCAGGCTGGTCTTGAACTCCTGACCTCAGGTGATCCACCTGCCTTGGCCTCCCAAAGTGCTGGGATTACAGGCGTGAGCCACCGCGCCCAGCCAGAGAGGGCTCTTTTTGTAACTTACTTGTGTGTGGTTCCAAATACAACATAATGACTAAAAGCATGGCCTCTTAAGTCTACCTCTCTGGGTTTGAATCCTTGCTGTGACACTAGTTTTAAAGCTTATGTATGTGCACAGTGATGTCTAAAAGCACACACACACACACGTATACACATAGTTGTAATTACCAACTTTAGGCTCTGAACAGCTACCATGCATTAGACCTAGACTTTGTTTAAGAATACAGCCTCATATCAGATCTCATGAGCCAAGCTAAATATGTACTATTAATAATTAAATACATTTATCAAATAATGTCATGAAGCCCCCCATGGAGTTTTTTGGCACTCTCTTGGCATTATTCATATAACACCATGACTTCGAGGCAAATGCCAGCTCTTCTGTCTATCTTGAAAGATTTATGATATTTGATTTAACTCGAACCCATGGGTCATTAAAAGTTATTTAACTGTTAGCAAAGTCCTTAGTGTCATGTGTGGGTTCTGAGTGAAGAATCTAATCATGGCGTCAGGGGAGAAATTTTTTGTCAGGGGATTCATGCTTTCCAAAGCCTGTGGTTTGCAGGGAACTTTAGTAGTGACTCTCACTGCCAACACTTGACATGGCTATAATTATCCCTCTCCAGACTCTTCTTCCAGGGGCCATATCAAAGTGTTGTTTCCGCTTCCTGAACTGCCACTGTGTCCTCATTTGCAGACTTTCTCCATGTTAAAATAGCAAAAATGGTTTCATCTTGCAAAATACTCCACTAGGGAGGGGGACATCCCTAGTCTATTCTTCCCATAAGGTGAGCATATTCAGCTTCTTAAAATTCATCTTCTACCATTTTTCCCCCACGTATTTCTGTTTCCTTCTGTAAGTAAAACTAGTTGCCAACAGCGCAGTTTAGGGCTGTATTTGAAAGAAGTGCAATTTTCCATCCAACTTTCCCTGCCAGTCTGTATGGCAGCCTCAGGTTCACCTGAGTTAATTTAGCTTGACAGCTCAGGAGAAGCACTGATAAGAGAAATAGCAGGAGATGGCAGAAAAGAGGGTCTGAGTAGAACCAATTACTCGCTTTAATAATTCAGTGTATTTTGCAGTAATAGGCTACAAAGTAAATAGCACTACACATAAATGCCGTATTTCATTATTTATACACTCCAGAAATTGAAGTTTAATTAAGTCGCACGCTTGAGACTTCTAAGCGATTAAGGAGACGCTTGTCTCAGGCACCATGGAGAGGAAGCATGGAAGTTGCTACTCCCTCCGAGCCTTCTGTGTTATTCTGAATATCATTTTTCATTTGAGCTTGGGGAACACTTGAGCCAGGACAACTAGGGCAACGTTTTACAAACCTCACTCATTCCCACATGGCATCACAATTCTTTTTTTTGAGACGGAGTTTCCCTCTTGTTGCCCAGGCTGGAGTGCAAATGGTGCAGTCTCGGCTCACTGCAACCTCCACCTCCCCAGTTCAAGCGATTCTCCTGCCTCAGTCTCCCAAATAGCTGGGATTACAAACACCTGCAACCACACCCATCTACTTTTTTTTTGTATTTTTAGTGGAGACGAGGTTTCACCATGTTGGCCAGTCTGGTCTCAAACTCTTGACCTCAGGTGATCTACCCGCCCCAGCCTCCCAAAGTACTGGGAATACAGGCGTGAGCCACCACACCTGGCCCACAATTCTTATGATATTGCTATACTACCATTACCTGTTTTAAAAATTTTTACAACATCTATCCATGTTATAAACGTTAAGTGCATTGATGTATTTATTTATTTAATAACAACTTTATTGCAGTTTAACTCAAGTACCTTTTAAAAGTATACAATTTGGACCGAGCACAGTGGCTCACACCTGTAATCCCAGCACTTTGGGAGGCCAAGGTGGGCGGATCATGAGGTCAGGAGTTCAAGACCAGCCTGGCCAACATGGTGAAACCCTGTCTCTACTAAAAATACAAAAAAATTGGCTGGGTGTGATGGCTCACCACTGTAATCCAAGCACTTTGGGAGGCTAAGGTGGGCAAATCACCTGAGGTCAGGAGTTTGAGACCAGCCTGACCAATATGGTGAAACCCGTCTCTACTAAAAATACAAAAATTAGCCGGGCGTGGTGGCAGGCGCCTGTAGTCCCACCTATTCAGGAGGCTGAGACAGGAGAATTGCTTGAACCTGGGAGGTGGAGGTTGCAGTGAGGCGAGATCATGCCACTGCACTCCAGCCTGGTGACAGATCTAGACTCTGTCTAAAAAAAAAAAAAGCTGGGCATGGTGGCACACACCTGTAATCTCAGCTAGTCAGGAGGCTGAGGCAGGAGGATTGCTTGAACTGGGACCTGGGAGGCAGAGGTTGCAGTAAGCCAAGATCACACCACTGCACTCCAGCCTGGACTACAGAGCAAGACTCTGCATCAAAAAAAAAAAAAAAAAAAAAGTATACTATTTGGTCATTTTTAGTTTATTCAAAGAATTGTGCCTCCATCACCCCCATCGAATTTCAGAACATTTTCACATTTTCTTTTTTTTTTTTTTGAGACAAGAGTCTTGCTTGCTCTGTCGCCCAGGCTGGAGTGCAGTGGCACGATCTCGGTTCACTGCAAGCTCTGCCTCCTGGGTTCACTCTGTTCTCCTGACAGCCTCCCGAGTAGCTGGGACTACAAGCGCCTGCCACCACGCCCAGCTAATTTTTTGTATTTTTAGTAGAGACGGGGTTTCACCATGTTAGCCAAGATGGTCTCGATCTCCTGACCTCGTGATCCACCCACCTCGGCCTCCCAAAGTGCTGGGATTACAGGCATGAGCCACTGCTCCCAGCCATTTTCACATTTTCATTACCCTAAAAAGAAACCCTGTACCTCTTAAGCCATTAGTCACTTCCCATTTGCCCCACCCCTTAGTTCCTGACAATGATTAATCTACTTTTTTACCTTTTTATTTTTTATTTTTTTGAGACAATGTCTTGCTGTGTCGCCCAGGCTGGAGCGCAGTGGTGCGATCTTGGCTCACTGCAACTTCCACTTCCTGCGTTCAAGGGATTCTCCTGCCTCAGCCACACAAGTAGCTGGGATTACAGGCATGCACCACCACGCCCAGCTAATTTTTATATTTTTGGTAGAGACGGGGTTTCTCCATGTTGGCCAGGCTGTTTTCAAACTTCTGGCCTCAAGTGATCTGCCTTTCTCATCCTCCCAGAGTGCTGGGATTACAGGCAAGCACCACCACCCCTTGCTAATTTTTATGTTTTTAGTAGAGATGGGGTTTCTCCATGTTGGCCAGGCTGGTCTCAAACTACTGACCTCAAGTGATCCACCTGCCTCAGCCTCCCAAAGTGCCTGGATTACAGGGGTGAGCCACTGCACCTCGCCTCATTAATATACTTCCTGTCTCTGTGGCTTTGCCTATTTTGGACTTTTCATATATGTGGAATCATAAAATATGTGGCTTTTTACATAGTCATTACGTTCACAGGTTTACTGTTTTCAAGGTTCATTTATGTTGTAGCACACATCATATCATACTTGATTCCTTTTTACTGCCAAATAGTATTCCATTGTATGGATATTTGATGTATCAGTTTACCAGTTGATGGACATTTAAGTTGGACTTTTTGACTATTGGGAATAATGCTGCTATTTGAACATTTGTGTACAACCTTTTATGTGGACACATGTTTTCAGTTCCTGTAGGTATCTAACTAGAATTGTTTGAACCCAGGAGGCAGAGTTGCAGTGAACTGGGATCGCACCACTGCACTCGAGCCTTTGCCACACGACGAGACTGCGTCTCAAAAAACAAAACAAAACAAAAAAGAGTAAGAAAATATTAAAATTCTTAAAAAACATCAAGCTGAGACTTTATTGTTGTTGGTGTTATTGAAAAAGCACCGCAAATGGAATAGCTTTCTCACTGTGTAACTCAGTGTTACTTGCTGTATTGGAGTCTAAATGTTTACTAACACCTATGCATCACCCCATTGGAATACATGGAAAATAGGAGGCAGTAGGTCTTACGCAAGACCATTTCCACTTACATAGTACAGGTAATCCAGAGATGGCCGGGGTAGTGTTTGTTACACTTTTTGCTTTCTTCTCGTAGTCTGATGCTTTCCTTTAGAACTTGGGTAAATTTGAGAAACCATCAAAATTGCTACTTTCTTGAAAGGATCATAGATATTAACCCAGTAATTCCATTTCTGGGAATGTAAGTCTTAAGGAAAGGAGGAGAGGTGAGATGTGAGCTCAGATCCCTGGTTCCTGACCATAGCGGAACTATGAGTGGTGTGTAGTACAAGTGTGTTAGTATGCAGACTCCAGGGCCTCACCCAAGACCCATGGAATCAGAATCTCTGTGGGTTGGGAGTCTGCAGAATAACAGACACTGCAGATGATTATGATGCATGGCCAGGTAGGGAATCCCCTGCCCTACATGGTGTCTGGCATCTCTTCCAGCCACAAAACTGGAAGAATGGTCACGATTTGGGCAGGGGTCATAGCAGTGAGCAACAAGGAGGGAATGGGTTCAGTGGGCATTTCAAAAGATAAATGAAGTGAATATGAGCGAGGCAGGAAGAGTCAAAGTTGATTAGAAACATCTTTTTAGGACCTATGTTATGACTCTTATTATTTTGATTGCTAAGTTGTAAGTTTGTTTCAAATTGGTTTAAGCAAAAGGGAGTTTACTGGCTTAATAACTAAACTGCCCCAGGTTAGGGTCAGGTGCACCTAGATCCACGTAGTCACGGGAGATCTGCCCTGCCATCATCCGACTCTGCTTTTCCACTGTGATAGGTTGACTCCTGTTCAGGCTGTACCAGCATGGTTACCAGGATCGTTGCCATCAGCCCCTCCCTTAGCAACAGGTCCTTAAAATTTCTGGACAGCAAATGTTCACTCCAGTCCCCTTTTATAAAGTAAAAATAAGAACGTAAATATTAACCATCAGTCACAGCAGTGCTAGAATTCCCTATCACCCATTCCCTGCCCAATCCTAGTCATTCAAGGGGTTAAGGGGTCCTAGGTACCTAGACTGCACTCCCCTGGATCCTCACAGTCTTGAGTGACATTTGAGAGTGCCATCAGTAGGAGGTGGTGAAAGGCACACCACACCGGTGTCCTTAAACTTTATTATGCATTGTGACTGCACAGCACTAACACTGATTACCTAAAGCCTGAGATTTTTCATGTAATGTGAGAAGTAATAGGGTGAGGCCAGCAGAGGTCTCGTTAAATCCCAACCACTGATACTTGAACTGGCACCAGGAGAGGTTTTATTTTTCTTTTTTAGTACCTGTCACCAGACACTGTGAAAGATTGTCCCTAGCCCCTGCTTTTTGTACTGTGCAGACCCAAATCACTGAAGCCTGCAAAGAAGAGAAGAGGTGACCTACTGTCTTGCAGGGCAGTGCATGCTTTTTTTTAATTAAAAAAAAAAAAAGTCAAATAGTTTGGGGCCACAAAAAGTAAAGATAATAACAAGATGAAGTGCCCACCACTTGACTTAAGGAATAAGATTTTAATCAGAAATAACCACTATCCGGCCGGGCATGGTGGCTCATGCCTGTAATCCCAGCATTTTGGGAGGCCAAGGCGGGCGGATCACTTGAGGCAAGGAGTTCAAGACCAGCCTGGCTAACATGGCAAAACCCCGTCTCTACTAAAGATACAAAAAAAAAAAAAAAAAAAATTAACCAGGCATGGTGGCCTCCCGCTTATAGTCCCTGCTACTTAGGAGGTTGAGGCATGAGAATTGCTTGAGCCTGGGAGGTAGAGATTGCAGTGAGCTGAGGTTGCAGTGAGCTGAAATCACACCACTGCATTCCAGCCTGGGCAACAGAGTGAGATTCTGTCTCAAAAAAAAAGAAAGAAGAAAAGAAAAGGGGAAAGGAAAGTGGAAAGGGGAAAGGAGAAAGGAAAGGAGAAAGGAAAGGAGAAAGGAAAGGGGAAAGGAAAGGAAGGGAAGGGGGAAGAGGGAGGGGGGAGGGGGAGGGGAGGGAGGGGGGAGGGGGGAGGGGGGGAGGGAGGGGAGGGAAGGGAAAAAAATAACCACTCTCCTGCATTTGTTTTGTTTGAGACAGAGTCTCACTCTCACCCAGCTGGAGTGCAGTGGCACCATCTCAGCTCATTGCAACCTCAGTCTCCTAGGTTCAAGCAATTCTCCTGCCTCAGCCTCCCAAGTAGCTGGGATTACAGGCACATGCTACCACACCCAGCTAATTTTTGTATTTTTAGTAGAGACAAGATTTCACCATGATGGCCAGGCTGGTCTCAAAGTCCTGACCTCAAAGTGATCTGCCCACCTCGACCTCCCAAAGTGCTGGGATTACAGGCATGAGCCACCGCACTGGCCTGTTGTTTTTCATCCTCTTTGGCCTTATGTTGGTACATATCAGTCTGGTTTATTTTTTTCCACTGCTATATGGTATTCACTTTAAAAACATAGCGAATATATTCACTTTTCTCCTTTGCATAGTCACTGAAGTTTATTACCTATTTTTCATTATCAATAAACGGCACTGCTGTGAACATTCTTGCATAGGTCTTGTGCAAATGTGCAAGATTTTCTTCAGGTTATATATGCAGGAGTTGGACTGGAGGGGTGGAGGGTGTACATCCATCTTCACCTGTGTTAAATGTTGCCAAATGGCTCTCCAAAGTGTTCAGTCCAACTTACACTGCCCCCCACCAGCGCCTGAGCTGTCCCCTGCCCCATATCCACGTGAAAGCTCAATATGGTCCAGCTTCTATTTTACTTTGTAATTTTTGCCAGTCTGAAAATAAAAATAAATCTCTTTATTATTTGGATTTGTACTTCCCTGATTACTAAGATTAAAACTTGTTATCCTTGCAGAAGCCTGATATGTAAAGCTAAACTAGATGGAGTCGTTCTGTTTGGGGGCAGGTGAGGGTGTTCGTATTTAAGATATCTAAGTGATTGCCTTTATGGTCTTAGTCCATTTGAATCATATGCATATCCCTAAATATTGGGCATAATCTTAAGCAAATGAGTTTGCATTAAATCTCTTTCGTAGTGTTTTTCAGCTAGTGTCTTGACTGATTTTTAGAGATTGGCTGTCATTTTAGCATCATCTTTAACATCTCCTTCACATGTGAATTGGGAGTTGGCTTAAATAGCAAACATGAAAACCCACCCATGAAGCCAAGGAAGAGACCAGGCCTGTGAGTCTTGTAGGCAGGGGTCCTCACATTCTTCAGGCAGATCCCTGATTTAGTGCCTTTGTTCTACTGTCCCCTCTGCGTGGCATGCTCCTCCCCGCAGATGTGCATATGGCTCCCTACCTCCCCTCCTGTAGGTCATTTGCAGAGCTCACCTTAGTTAGGCCTTTTCCAACTTGGCACTGTCGGGAATATGCTGCCCCAGCCTGCCAGCCGCTCCTGGTACCCCCATCCTGCTCCACTATGTATTCCCTTCATAGTACTTATTACTGTCTAGCTTTCTATATAAATTATTTAGTTACCATCTACTTTGACTCTTACTTATTTTTGTGTTTCCCTTATTCCTTGCAGAATGTAACTTCCTCCAGTGCAGGCGTCTTTGTTTTGTTCACTACTGTCTTTCTATTATAATGCCTACACATAATAGTACTTAGTAAAGATTTGTTGATGAATAAATGGTCTGGAGGTAGCAAGGAAAAGAGGGCAGAGAAGAGCATTTCTGAAATAAAGAGAGACAGACAATGTATGTGCCAAGACCTGGAGGCAACACAGCGTGGTCACTTGCGCTGGAAGTGAAACAGAATATGACTGTGATTATGAATGGCCGCCTCTCCAGGTTGGGGTACTGGGGGCAGTTGTGAGAGATGTAAGTAGCAACCATAGTCAGCAGCTTCGACTTGATCTTGGGGGCACTGGGGAGCCCTTGCGTGATTTTAATCAAGAGAATAACACAATCCTATTTGCATTTTAGAGGAACATCACCCTGGCACCAACCAGGAGAAAGCATAGGCTGGGGGTTAAAGATAAGATTGGAGACAGGTGGACCACCCAGAGGGCTGTCTCAGTGATCCAAGGGAAGGGAGATGGTGGCCTCACCAGATAATGGCAGGGAGAATGGAGAGAAGTGGACAATTTCCAGAGATACTTGCGATGTCTCTACTGTCTTTTCCTGTGATCCCCGAAGTAGATGGAATCCAAGTAACTCTCCGCATCTGGTCTTAGCTGAGCCATGAGACTGTGCTGCTGCTAAGCATGCTCATAAGTAATCACATTGGGAAGCTTTCCAAAATGCTCCACCCACATCTTCAACTTTCCTCCTGGTGAAAGAAATCTGGAGCAAGACTGCCATTATTCAACCATGCAGTGAATAATGGAGCAGCAAGCTGATTGAACTCGAAGTTTTTGGAAGGATGGTAGCATTTGACATCCAAGTTCCCCTGGTCTCCAAATCTTTTGTGCAAGTAAATTAGTTTCATTTGTCTCAGGGCACCTTTTCCAGGCCAACTTCTTCCAACTTGCCTGCAAATGTTTCTCTGTGGTGTGTTTGAGGCTTGGCTGCATCCCCTGGTCTGGAACAAATCTTTTATTACTAGGAAATAGCTGGATGATGATTCTGGACCCTTGGACCCTATCCCTCTGTCAGCTGTTAACTCAGTATATGATACCTTGATCATTTTCAGTTTAACCTGCCCCCTCTCCTGCCTGTTTCTCATTAATGTGAATTTCATACTGGAAGATGAATTTCATACCCACCACCTCACCAGTATTGGCGAGACAGTCAGGATTAACACCTGTTTCTTCAAGACTCTCCTGAGATGTAGTCAGGGCACATATGTTGTTTTCTTTTCTCACCTCCCAGACTTGCATGACTTGCTTTGGTCCAGTGGTCATGCATTCCACCCCAACCTAAAAACATCCAGATGATGGGAATATCGTGTTGCTCGTTTCACATGGGAAAGCCACAACCCACCCTCCTCTTGTTCAAGTTGCATTCAAATCTAATTTCCACGGCCTGTGCAAGTGGGAGCTCCACAGCCCTTGTGTCAGCTGTCGAAGTTTAGCAATACTATTTCCAAACATGGGCCAGTAGGCAGCCAGCAGGCACTAGACAGCTGAGTGCTGGCAGAAAAAGCCTCAGACACCTATAGCAGTCCAAACAGTGACTCATCCTGCTATTGCCAGGATAAATATGGGAATAAATGGTATTTTTCTCTAAGCAGGAAGAATTGTCAAAATGCTTATCACTTTATAAAATATAACAGATTGTGCCTGATCATGTTTTGAAATGTTCTAACCATTCACTCGCTGGTTTTTTGTTGTTTTTACTTTTTTGAGTTTAGTAATAGCTTTCACTTGTCTTCCTTCTTCCTAGAAGGCCTGGAGAACCCAGGAGTTTCCAAGCTGTGCTGCCACCCGAGCTCTGGATCCACCTGGCTGTGGTGGCCTGTGGCAATCGGCTGGAGGAGACGCTGGTCATGCTCAAATCAGCTGTGCTCTTTAGCCACAGGAAGATCCAATTTCACATCTTCACTGAAGACTCTCTGAAGCCCGAGTTTGATAAGCAGGTGAATTTGCAGAAATCATGGCACAGTGTTTACTGAGTACAAACAGACTACATTTTAGGAACTGCATATTCTGTTGACTAATGTATTTTGCTGCATGTTCAATTGTGTGACCTTGAACACTTGACTCTGAGCCTCACTTTTTGGTAATACAGGAATAATTACACCTATCTCATAGAGATATGATGAGGATTGAATGAGGACAGGGTCTCACTCTATTGCCCAGGCTAGAATACAGTGGTACAATCTCAGCTCTCTGCAGCCTCAACCTTCCAGGCTCAAGTGATCCTCCCACCTCAGCCTACCAAGTAGCTGGGACCACAGGCATGCACCACCATGCCTGGCTAATTTTTGTATGTTTTTTAATGGAGACAGAATTTTGCCATGTTGCCTAGGTTGGCTTAAGCAATCTGTCCACCTCGGCTTCCCAAAGTGCTGGGATTACAGGCATGTACCACTGTGCCCAGCCCCTAGTTTTGTTTTTTTTTTTTTCTTTTTCTTTTTCCTTTTTCTTTCTCTTTCTCTTTCTCTTTTCTTTTATTTATTTATTTTTTTTTTTTGAGACAGAGGCTCACTCTGTTGCCCAGGTTGGAGTCCAGTGGTACGATCTTAGCTCATTGCACCATCTGTCTCTTGGGTTCAAGTGATTCTTCTGCCTAGCCTCTGAGTATCTAGGATTACAGGTGTACGCCCCCATGCCCGGCTAATTTTTGTTTTGTTTTGTTTTTTGAGATGGAGTCTTGATCTGTCGCCCAGGCTGGGGTGCAGTGGCCAGATCTCAGCTTACTGCAAGCTCCGCCTCCCGGGTTTACGCCATTCTTCTGCCTCAGCCTCCCGAGTAGCTGGGGCTACAGGCGCCCGCCACCTCACCCGGCTAGTTTTTTGTATTTTTTAGTAGAGACGGGGTTTCACCGTGTTAGCCAGGATGGTCTTGGTCTCCTGACTTTGTGATCCGCCTGTCTCGGCCTCCCAAAGTGCTGGGATTACAGGCTTGAGCCACCGTGCCCGGCCCTAATTTTTGTATTTTTAGTAAAGACGGGGTCTCATCATGTTGACCAGGCTGGTCTTGAACTTCTGACCTCAAATGATCCACCTGCCTGTCCCTCCCAAAGTGCTGGGATTACAGGCATGAGCCACTGCGGTTGTTTTTTTTTTTCCATATACAGTTGTGTATCTGTATGTTTGTACATATAGATATGCATATGTGTAATTACATACATATGTATATATCCTGATTAAATTGTATTTCTTTTACAAAATCAGGATTATACTGTGTATATTGTTGTGGAACTTGCTTTTCTACACTGAAAACTGTATCATCAGCATTGCTCCCAGTCAGTACTCCTACATTCTTACCTCATTCTTTTTGGTGACTACATACTATTTTATTACGGGGCTATGTCCTCATTTATTTGACTATTCCCATACTGAAGAATAGGTAAGGAGTTTTTCCAGTACACAAGAAGAGCTTTGGAAAGGTCTCTTCCCCCAGGGTAGGTACACACATGACCTTTGCAGATCAGGCTTTGTTTTCCTTGAGAGTTTTCTCTTGCAGTACATTTTCAAATGGTGGCAGAGCGAGAAGCTGGTTTGCTTTGTGTCTACCAACTTGAGTCAACAGTGCTGTATGCTGTCACCAGGCTAGCTGCACTAATGAGAAATGCCCAATAAAAGCATGTTGGGCAGAGAAAGGCTAATAATAGAAAGATGGAAAATGTGTTATGTTTGATAGGAAAAAAAAAATCGCCTTGACATCTTTACCAAGAGAAACCATGGAGGAAATAGTCTGGGGGCTTTGGAATTGATTGGAAAATGCCTTGTAAAGGATCGGAATCAGGGGAAGGGTGAAGGAAAAAGGCTGCAACTCTATACAGTTAGCTCAGAGGCTGAAGTGTAAGGGAAATGATAATGAGAGTATATAGCATTTGTTAAGGGCTTATGATTTATGAGTTCATCTCATTTAATCCTCATAATCTTCAAAGGTAACCTTTGAAGAAGGTAATTATTATATCCCAGTTTTACAGACTGAGATCATTGAGCTTAGAGAATTTTAGCGATTTGCTCATCAGGGTTCAGGTCAAGTTTATTGGCTCAACCTTCCAAGGAATTAATCGATATACCATACCACCTCCTGAACTAGTAGACAGAAGACTCAAATTCAGAACTCACCTCTAGTATGTACTTGCTATATGACCTTGGGTTAGTCTTTTGGCCTTTTTGAGCCTCAGTTCCCCATCTGCAACTTGAGGCTAGCAGGTTTGCCAAAAGAGATGGTGGATCTGTAAATCTGGATAGGTCAGGTCAGGCTTCAGTAACAACTCCCCCAAAACTCAGATACTTTTCATGTGCCTGCAGCTTGCCTCCCAGGGGGCAGAGCCTCCATTCTGCACAGCCTCAGGTTTGGGACGGAAGTAGACTGAGGCTATTCATGTGTTAGCTACACTTACCAGAGCATTTGACATCGTTCGTGGGATGCCATGGCAGGAAAGAGACTAGAGAGTCATAACCCCGCCTTTCATTCCCGCAGTGTGGCAGTGGCACAGGTCTTTCCATGCATGTTTAACTTGCTAGCAGTCACAAGCCCATCCAACTGTGGGGGGCTGAGAAGTGCTCTGTGGGGCGGAACGAAGGGAAGCTGGCTATGCGCAAACACTACTCATGTCTTGTACAATATCCATCTACCAAGTACTTAGTGAGTACCTGCTGCATGCTAAAAAGCAAAGATGTGGGGACGGAGCAGAACAAAATACAGACTTGGACTTTAAAAGGGGAAGGGAAGGACCGGGTGCGGTGGCTCACACCTGTAATCCCAGCACTTTGGGAAGCAGAGGCGGGCAGATCACCTGAGGTCAGGAGTTCAAGACCAGCCTGGTCAACATGGCAAAACCCTGTCTCTACTAAAAATACAAAAATTAGCTGGTGTGGCGGAGTGTGCCTGCAGCCCCAGCTACTCGGGAGGTTGAGTCAGGAGAATTGCTCGAACCTGGGAGGCGGAGTTGCAGTGAGCTGAGATTGTGCCATTGCTCTCTAGCCTGGGCGACAGAGAAAGACTCTGTCTCAAAAAACAAACAAACAAACAAACAAACAAAAACAAAAGGGAAGGGAAGGAAGCTGTGTACGTGTAACCATATCTGTTTAGCAGGTTGTACTTTCCAAGGAGGCCCCCAGTGGTCCCACCTTCTGTTATTCACACGCTGGTATACTTCCCTCCTACACTGTCCCACGGTCCTCTGTGTGACTAATAGGACAGGGCGGAAGGGATGGTATGAGATTGGGTTACAAAAGGCACTTCACCTTCTATCTCGGATCAGTGGGTCTGGGGGAAGCCAGCTACCGTGTCAGAGTAGCCCTCTGGAGAGGCCTGCATGGCCTCTGCATGGAACGGAGGCCCCTTGCCAACACTTGTATATGAGCTGGGAGGAAGATCCTCCAGCCCCTTCAAGCCTTCAGATGACCATAACCCTGTAATCTCATGAGAGGCCCTGAGGCAGAACACCCCAGCTCGTACATTCTCAACCGTAAGAAACTATGTAAAATCCTACATGTTTGAGGTTTTATTTTATTTACTTTTTATTTTTTTTGAGACAGGGTCTCACTCGGTTGCCCAGTGCAGTGGCACAATCATAGCTCCCTGCATCCTTGAACACCTAGACTCAAGCAATCCTCCTGCCTCAGCATCCTCTCCATGCCTGGCTAATAAAAATATATATTATATATATTTAAATATATATAAGTTGTGTGTGTGTGTATATATATATAATTTTTTTTTTTTTTTGAGACAGCATCTCTCTCTGTTACCCAGGCTGGAGTGCAGTGGCATGATCTTAGCTCACGGCATTCTCTGCCTCCTGGATTCAAGAAATTCTCCTGCCTCAGCCTCCCAAGTAGCTGGGACTACAAGCCGCGCCGCCACGCCCAGCTAATTTTTGTATTTTTAGTAGAGACAGGGTTTCGTCACATTGGCCAGGCTGGTCTTGAACTCCTGACCTCAAGTGTTCTACCTGCCTCAGACTCTCAAAGTGCTGAGATTACAGGCATGAGTCACTCTGCCCGGCACTGGCTAATATTTTATTTTTTGTAGAGATGGGGTCTCCCTGTGTTGCCCAGGCTGGTTTTGAACTCCAGGCTCAAGTGATCCTCCTGCCTTGGCCTCCCAAAGTACTGGGATTATAGGCACATGCCACCACGCCTGGCCTGTTTGTGATCGTACGCTACTAAGTTTTGGGCTAATTTGTTGTAAGGCAACAGTTAATATATTACATATATATGTACATACACATATACATACATACACAAACATGTATGTATGTATGAAATACATTATGCCAAATGTAATGCTATGTGTCATAAAAAGGATAAAAAGCCAGGCAGAAGTGCCTGGCTCTTTGTGAGGATGCCTGCCCCTGAAAAGAACTGAGGCCTCCAGCCAACAGCCAACCCCAAAGTCTAGACATGTGAGTGAATCAGCTTTCAGAAGATTCCAGCCACCAGCCTTCAAGGCTTCCAGCTGAGGCCCCAGACACTGTGGAGCAGAGTCAACCTGTCCCCTCCTCTGCGTTGTCTGAATTCCTGATCCATGAAATCTATAAGCATAATAAATGATTGTTTTATAGCACTAAGTTTCGGGGTAATTTTTTATGAGCTGTAGGAATTGGAACATTATAAATTAAGAGCTAAATTATATGGAAAAATTACTTGTGAAGTTGTGCTAGGGGTTGAATTTTCCTGATGACTGTATCCCTTTGATAGTTCATTTCCTCATGTTTTTATTAAACCAGTGAAGCTCATCTAATGAAGGAAATTATGACAGGGTGTTAAAAACTAGGCAGGGGACAGGCATGATGGCTCACGCCTGTAATCCCAGCACTTTGGGAGGCCAAGGCCAGTGGATCACCTGAGGTCCGGAGTTCGAGACCAGCCTGGCCAACGTGGCAAAACCCCGTCTCTACTAAAAATACAAAAATTAGCCAGGCATGGTGGCATGTGCCTGTAGTCCCAGCTTCAGGGGAGTCTGAGGCATGAGAATCACTTGAACCTGGGAGGCGGAGGTTGCAGTGAGCCAAGATTATGCCACTGTACTCCAGCCTGGGTGACAGTGCAAGACTCTGTCTCAAAAAAAAAATAAAATAAATAAAATAAATAAAAATAATTTTTTTAAAAACTAGGTAGGCGTATACTACCATCACTTTCTTGTCCATGCAGGGATTATGTTGCCAGTTTAGGTGCATACTGCCTTTGCCCTTATGTAAGCCATAGAATTTCTCTCAGCTTCAGTTTGTCATCTGGGTTATGGGGCAAATGATACCCTGCTTGTGGTGGTGAGGCCGAATCAGATAAAGTATTTTTTTTTTTATCCCACAAAGATTCTCTGAAACATCTCCTATATGTTGGGCACTCTGTTAGGTCTAAAGAAATAGAACAGCCGTTTTGGTTCCTGCCAAGCCACTGGCACATGCTGAGGGGGTGGGCTGTCACCCTTCTCCAGGGCATTGTGGGCAACCCAGGGTTTTTTGGGGATAACTTCTGGGAAGCTCAGGGCCACCTATTTTTTACCTCAGGGTGAAAACAAAACAAAATGCCAGTTACCGTCATGATTCCTCCGAAGGCTGCAGTATGGGCAAGTTCTTCTGTATCTAATTAGACTTTTTAAAGTTGCATATGTACAGGATGTCTGGTGGTATTTGCCGTCTACATGGTAGATACTTCATATTTTAAAGTTTCATGTATTTTCGTCATCTCCCAATAGAGAAGTGGGAGATGCCAGCTAGTTGGTTTCCTAGCCTTTTCTGGCAACTCGGGATCAGGCATGTGGTTGAGATTCGGCTAAACTATACTCCTGCCCAACTCAGAATCAGGAAGTAGTGGGATGCACAAATAAGGAGGCTACCAATCCATTCTGGTGGTGGGGGCAGTCAGTATATATTTGTATGTGTGTGTGTGTGTGTGTGTGTGTGTGTGTATATATGCATGTGTGTGTGTGTGCGCATGTACGTGCGTGTGTATATGTGCATATGGGTGCACATGTGCGTGTGTGTGAGGGGGTGGCGAGAAGAGGGCTGCCATGGGAAGAATTGTCATCAGGAGGTTTCAGTGCCTGGCGTCAGAGGGGCAAACTGTGGCACTTGTGGTGATAGTAGCTGGGGTTTCCTTACCAGACTGGCTTGTGGTAGGCTCTGACTAACAGATGGAAAAGACACAGACGCCGTAGAGCCTGGGTCTGGCTCAAGCTGGATCAGGGCATGGCCCCTGAGTCTGGTTCTCCAGCCCTCCCACTGGTCTTCTGAGCTACCTAATATCCTTTCATTACTTTCTTTCTGGCTTAAAGAAACTGAATTGAACCAGACGTGGTGGCTCACACCTGTAATCCCAACACTTTGAGAGGCCAAGGCGAGCTAAGGTCAGGAGTTTGAGACCAGCCTGGCCAACATGGTGAAACCCCGTTTCTACTAAAAATACAAAAATTAGCTGGGCATGGTGGCACACACCTGTAATCCCAGCTACTTAGGAGGCTGAGGCACGAGAATTGCTTGAACCTGGGAGTGGAGGTTGCATGAGCCAAGATGGCACCACTGCACTCCAGCCTGGGCAACAGGGTGAGACTCCATCTCAAAAAGAGCCTGAATTGATTTTATTGTGCGCAACCTGGCATCCTGAGAGTACCACAAAGTAACTAAAACGTGGTGAGGAGATTTTTTTGTTTTGTTTTGTGTTTTTGTTTTTCCTTTAAAGAAAGAAAGAAAAAAAAAGCACCAAAGGGCTGCTTTTAAGTAGTACCATATGCTTTTAGAGGACAGGGACCATGCCTCTTCATTATTCATTTCCTTTTTCTTTTGAGGATTTAGGAAAAATAGCCCAGAGAAAGAGATGATAAGGTATTCTTCAGTAGTTTAAAGACATATGCAATTGGAATTAGATTTCTTCCGTGTTGCTCTGCAGGACAAAACGAGGCGTGATGTGGAGGAGGTCTCAGGCAGCTGGTTCTGATTCCATGCAAGGAGCCCTTTTTAAAGGTATTGGAGGAGCTGGGCACGGTGGCTCATGCCTGTAATCCCAACACTTTGGGAGGCCAAGGTGGGCAGATCACCTGAGGTCGGGAGTTCGAGACCAGTCTGGCCAACATGGTGAAACCCCGTCTCTACCAAAAATACAAAAATTAGCCCGTGTGGTGGCACGCACCTGTAATCCCAGCTACTCAGGAGGCTGATGCAGGAGAATTGCTTGAACCTGGGAGGCAGAGGTTGCAGTGAGCCAAGATCGCCCCACTGCACTCCAGCCTGGGTGACAGAGGGAGATCCTGTCTCAAAAAAAAATAAAATAAATAAGAGGTATTGGGTTTCTCATTACTAGAGGAGCAAGCTGAGGCTGGCCCAGCACTTTCAGGGACATCCATGGAGGACTTGGGAAAGGTAAGGGCTGCACTTCACTGTCACTGTGTGGTCGTTGTTGTCTTACCTTCGTGGTCATTATTAGAGGTTTCCTCCTTTTCGATGCATGGTCATTTGGCACCTCCCTGACTCCTCTGAAGTTGGGTGTGATTGTGTGATTTGCTTTGGCCAATGAACGTGGGTGACAGTGATGAGTGTCACTTTTAACATAAAATATGTCACTTCCTGGTGGAAACTTAAGATCTAGTGTGTGTTTTGCCACACTTCCTTCTCTTGCATCTGCGTTCACTGATGTGAGTTGAGATGGAGCCTCCATGAGTTTGGCCCCTGAGCGAGAATACTGAGCACAGCCCCTTGCCAGTCTGAAGATGTAGCAGGAGCAAGAAATAAACTTTAGGAAAAAAAAAAAGAAAGAAAGAAAAGAAAAACACCTTAAAATAAACTTTTTTGGGGGTAGGGGGAGAGATGGGGTCTTGCTGTACTGCCCAGGCTGGTCCCAAACTCCTGGTCTCAAGTGATCCTCCAATCTTGATCTCTCCAAGTGTTGAGTTTATAGGTATGAGCCACACCACCTGGCCATAAATTCTTGATAACCCTAGTTTATCCTGACTGATGCAACTGAGTTTGTTTTTTTGTTCGTTTGTTTTTGTTTTTGTTTTTGAGATGGAGTCTCACTCTGTTGCCCGGACTGGAGTGCAGTGGCATGATCTCCACTCACTGCAACCTCTGCCTCCTGGGTTCGAGTGCTTCTTGTGCCTCATCCACCTGAATAGCTGGGATTACAGGCATGCACTACCACACCTAGCTAATTTTGTATTTTTTAGTAGAGATGGGAGTTTCACCATGTTGGCCAGGCTGGTCTCGAACTCCTGACCTTAGGTGATCCGCCCACCTCGGCCTCCCAAATTTTGAGATTACAGACATGAACCACCTCGCCCAGCCGCAATTGAGTTTTAACGGCTTCATCGTATCTAGTGTGTTATTGTAAGCCAGCCAAACCCATGTGAAAGCAATGTAATGGATTTGAGATCCTAAAAGTCTTCTGTTCCGTAACATTTGCAGATGCTCAAAAATATTTTTTTATAACTTCAAAAGAATGAATGAACCTGCAAGAAAGGAGGAGTTACCTACTGAGGTAAAGGATGAGGTGGGCGGTTAGATTGACAAAGGTAGTCAAACCTTTCTGAAGAGAGGATGCTAACAATCAGAGTGGTGAGGATTTTTTGGTTTTTGTTTTTGTTTTTGTTTCTTTGAGACAGGGTCTCACATTGTCATCCAGGTTGGAGTGCAGTGGCACCATCACAGCTCACTGCAGGCCCAGCCTCCCAGACTGTTAGACGATGCAGACAGCCAAAGGAGCCACTGGACCATGTGAATTTCCCATTCTTTTTTGAGGGCTGATTTTGGGCTGTCGTGCAGTGGTACATTTGTACTGGTATTTATACCCAGTATTTGTGCCATTGTTCATTCTGACTGGTCAGTACTGTCATACTGAGAGTTTATGCCTAGTGTCAGTTCTAATGGGTCTGTGCGATGATACTGGGTAAATACTAGGTTATGCCTGGTGTGGGTTCTAATTGGTCAGTGCCCTTCATATATCAAATGTCAAATACTTTTTCTGTCACTCCTTTCCTCATTCAGAATGTTAAAGTGTTTCCAATGATGTATTTTTAAAAATGTTTATATCCAAGCCTGGGCAACATGGCAAAACCTTGTCTCAATAAAAAATAGAAAAATTAGCCAGGCATGATGATGTGCACCTGTGGTCCCAGCTACTTGGGAGGCTGAGGTGGGAGGATTACCTGAGCCCAGGGAGGTCAAGGCTGCAGTGAGCCTTGATCATGCCACTGTACTCCAGCCTGGGCGACAGAGTGAGGCCCTATCTCAAAAAAAAAAAAAGTTTATGTGGCTATATAAACAATATATGTACATGGTAAAAACCAGTAAATTCATAAATAATAAATGGAAAAAAACCCATTACACCAATGCTCAGGGAGAACAGTTTTGGTGTATATATATAATACTTATTTCCATTCCTTTTCTTTTCATATCACCATCAGAAATGGGATCTCTTTTATATCACTGACGCTTATATTACTGAGTTTCCTCTAAAGTGAGATGACCAGTGTTTCCTGGAAAACAGCAGATAGTAACTATTTTAGGCTTTGCAGGCTGTATGGTCTCTATCCCAACTACTCAATGTGCTATTTAGAGCATAAGCAGCCACAAACAATATATAAACAAATGGGTGTGGCTGTGTTCTGGTAACATTTTACTTATGGGCACTGAGATTTGAATTTCATGTAATTGTCACAAAATATTATTCTTGTTTTGATTTTTTTTAAAACTATTTAAGAATGCCAAACCATTCTTGGCATGGCTTGTGTACTTTTTGTGGCAGGCTAGATTTGGCTCTGGTACTACCATAATTTGCTGACCCCAGTTCTGTGATATTATCACTAATGACTACATTGTATTCTGTTATATAGACAGACCCTGGAGCTTATTTAACCAATCTCTTCTTTAGATTGTTTCTAATTTATCATTGTTACAAACAACACTAAAACAAACAACCTTGTAATAAACAAGTGTCCATTTTTGAAATTTTTCCTTAGGAGTAATTCCTAGAATTGTTGTAACAATGGGAAGGCATTAACTCAAAAAAATTAAGAAGGGCCAGCCACGGTGGCTCATGCGTGTAATCCTAGCACTTTGGGAGGATGAGGTGGGCAGATTGCCTGAGCTCAGGAGTTTGAGACCAGTCTGGGAAACATGGCGAAACCCCCATCTCTACCGAAAATACAAAAAAATTAGCTGGGCATAGTGGTGCATGCCTGTAATCCCAGCTACTCGGGAGGCCGAGGCATGAGAATTCCTTGAAACCCGGAGGCAGAGAGTGCAGTGAGCTGAGATCATGCCACTGCACTCCAGCTTGGGCGACAAAGCAAGGCTCTGTCTCAAAAAAAAAAAAAAAATTAAGATACACAGATGACAAAAAAGCATATGAAAAGATGTTCAGTGTCATATGTGATTTGAGCATTTGTAACTTAAGGTAATAATGAGACACCACTACACACCTATTTGAATGGCTAAAATCTAGAACCGTGACAACACCAAATGCTGGTGAGGATGTGGAGCAACAGGAACTCTCATTCATTGCTGATAAGAATGCAAAATCATGCAGCCACTTTGGAAGATGGTTTGGCAGTTTCTTAGAAAGCTGAATATAGGCTTACCATACAATCCAGGAATTGACCTCGTTAAGTATTTACCCAAATGAGTAGAAAACTTATGTCCACACAAAAACCTGTACACAGATATTTGTAGCAGCTATATTCACAATTTCCCAAAACTGGGAGCAACCAAGATATCCTTCAGTAGGTAAATGGATAAACAAACTGTGATAGATTCATACCATAGCATACAGTATTATCATTTTTTTTTTTTATTTTTTTTTTGAGACGGAGTCTCACTCTGTCGCCCAGGCTGGAGTGCAGTGGTGTGATCTCTGCTCACTGCAAGTTCCACCTCCCAGGTTCATGCCATTCTCCTGCCTCGGCCTCCCAAGCAGCTGGGACTACAGGCACCCGCCCCCACACTCAGCTAATTTTTTTGAGCATACAGTATTATTAAATGATAAATTAAAAAATGAGCTATCAAGCCACAAAAAGACATGTAGGAGACCTAAATGCATATTGCTAAATGAAAGAAGCCAGTCTGAAAAGGCAATGTACTATGTGATTCTAACAATATCACATTCTGGAAAAGTTAACATGAAGAGCCTGTAAAAAGATCAGTATTTGGCCAGGCACGGTGGCTCACACCTGTAATGCCAGCACTTTGGGAGGCCAAGGCGTGTGGATCATCTGAGGTCGGGAGTTCGAGACCAACCTGACCAACATAGTAAAACCCTGTCTCTACTAAAAATACAAAAAGTAGCTGGGTCGTAGTGGCAGTCACCTGTAATCCCAGCTACTCAGGAGGCTGAAGCAGGAGAATTGCTGGAACTTGGGACGCAGAGGTTGCAGTGAGCTGAGATTGCACCATTGCACTCCAGTCTGGGCAACAGAGTGAGAATCTGTTTCCAAAAAAAAAAAAAAAAAAAAAAAGAAGAAGAAGAAGAAGAAATTCAGGTGAGAGAGGGCAGGAATGTTGAAAAGTTGGAGCAGAGAGGATTTTTAGGGTAGGGACACTGTTCTGTATGATACTGTAATGATAGATATATGATGTGCATTTGCCAAAATCCATAGAAAGAGTGTACAACAGGAAGAATTAACACTAATGTAAACTGTGGACTTTAGTTAGTAATAGCATATTGATATTGACTTATCAGTTGTAACAAATATACCACATGAATGCAAGATGTAAATAATAGGGGAAAGTGTAGGACAGGGGGAAGAGAGAGGCTATCTGGAAACTGATTTCTGCTCAATTTTTCTTTTTTGTTGTTTGTTTTCATTGTTGTTCTTGTTTAAAAAAATTTTTTTTTCTGTCACCCAGGCTGGAGTGCAGTGGCCCCGTCTTGGCTCACTGCAGCCTCCGCCTTCCGTGTTGATGTGATTCTCCTGCCTCAGCCTCCTGAGTAGCTGGGACTACAGGCATGCCACCACTTCTGGCTAATTTTTGCATTTTTAGTAGAGATGGGGTTTCACCATGTTGGCCACACTGGTCTCGAACTCCTGACCTCAAGTGATCCACCCGCCTTGGCTTCCCGAAGTCACAGGATTATAGGCATCAGCCACCGCTCCTGGCCTTGTTTTTAATTTTTTTTAGAGGCAGGTCTTGCTATATTGCCCTGGCTGGTCTCAAATTCCTGGGCTTAAGCAATCTTCCTGCCTTAGCCTACCAAAATGTTAGGATTACAGGCGTGAGCCACCAACACCTGGCTGACTTTCTGTAGACATTAAACTGCTCTAAAATCTAAAAGTGTATTTTAAAAATTTTGTTATAAAATTAATATATGCAAAGAAAGTAATATATACTTATTATAAAAGTTCTAAAGAATATGGAAATGTAGCCCGAGGAAACGAAACCACCATCACCAGCTATAGAGGTGCCCACTTTTAATAATTCAGTGCATATCCGTCTAGATTTTTCTCTACATATAAAATGTACATGCATATGTGTGTGTCTATGTGTATGTGTGTGTATATATATATATTTTAGAGTCTCGCTTTGACCCTCAGACTGGAGTGCAGTGGCACGATCTCAACACACTGCAACCTCCACCTCTGCCTCCTAGGTTCAAGTGATTCTCCTGCCTCAGCCTCCTGAAGTAGCTGGGATTACAGGCGCCCACCACCACGCCAGCTAATTTTTGTATTTTTAGTAGAGATGGGATTTTGCCATGTTGGCCAGTCTGGTCTCAAACTCCTGACCTCAAGTGATCCACCCGCCTGGGCCTCCCAAAGTGCTGGGATTACAGGTGTGAGCCACTATGCCCGGCCTCATGCATATATTTTTTCCTATAAAACAGAACCATTCATTCAGAGAGTAGTGAAGAAATTAAAAAAAAAAAAAGAACCATATTATAATTTTTTTTTTTTTTTTTTTTTTTGAGACGGAGTCTCGCTCTGTCACCCAGGCTGGAGTGCAGTGGCCGGATCTCATCTCACTGCAAGCTCCGCCTCCCGGGTTCATGCCATTCTCCTGCCTCAGCCTCCCGAGTAGCTGGGACTACAGGCGCCCGCCACCTCGCCCGGCTAGTTTTTTGTATTTTTTAGTAGAGACGGGGTTTCACCGTGTTAACCAGGATGGTCTCGATCTCCTGACCTCGTGATCCGCCCGTCTCGGCCTCCCAAAGTGCTGGGATTACAGGCTTGAGCCCCGCGCCCGGCCCCATATTATAATTTTTTTGCACTTTGCTTTTTCCAAAACCAAACTATATGTTATAACCATTTTCCATGTCAGTACCTATCTACATAACAGAATACATTGCAGTCATTAGTGACAAGGATATAGAACTGAGGTCAGCAAACTATGGGAGTACAAGAGCCAAATCCAGCCTGCCACAAATAACACAAAAGACAT